>NC_043008.1:4201710-4231710 GCF_006345805.1 Octopus sinensis | reverse complement strand
GGAAGAGGTAGAACCAGGAAGACCTAAGATGAGGTGGTGAAGCATGACCTTCAAATGTTGTGCCTCATAGAGGCAATGACAAGCAACCGAGACCCTTGGAGAAATGCTGTGCTTCAGAAGACCTGGCAAGTCAAGTGAGATCATAGCCATGGCCTATGCCAGTGTCACATAACTGGCCCATTCAAGAGTGCCCTTCAATCATCTGGCAATATGCTGTGCTTGAGAAGACCTGCTGAGTCAAGTGAAATCACTGTTGTGGTCGAGGCCAGTAGTGCCTGACTGGCACTTGTACCGGTGGTACATAAAAAGTACCCACTACACTCTCGGAGTGGTTATCGTTTGGAAGGGCATTCAGCTGTAGAAACCTTGCTAGATCAGATTGGAGCCTGGTGCAGCCTCTTGGCTTGTCAGTCCTCAGTAAAACCGTCCAACCCATGTCAGCATGGAAAGTAGACATTAAACAATGATGATGATGATGATGATATATTACACACATAAATTCTTTGCATTGGTAGGGTTTTCTTATACCTATATTTCTATTAAAAAACTATCTTCAGAAATACCCTGTATACTTCAGCTTCCTAATTCACACAAAGCCAGTTTCTTGACGCTATCTATCAGCTATTTTTATTCAATTTTCAGCCTCTTTGGAAAATGAAAAAATAAATTTTGAACTTTGATCAGTTAACGAATTGTTGGATTCATGCCATAAAATACCATCAACACCAATGCTGTCAGACTAGAAAAGAGAAAATTTCATTTCCCCTTTGGGGCCAGACATGAAAAGTTGTTTAAAATAATGCTCTTTTGTAAAAGAATTTTTAAGGTGAAAATTTAAGATATTGGAAAAAATATATCTTTGCATTGTTAAAGCATCCTCACATCTACATTTCTACTTGAAAACAATGCTTCGAAAATAGCTTATTTTTTGGGGTTTTTATATATATTTATGTATATCTGTTTATACATAGATATATGAGTATGTGTGCGTGTGTAACTGTGTGAGATTTTATTTCTGGTGGGAAGAAGCGAAAAGCTGGTTTGAAAATTTGCATCAGACTGAACGCCATTAAAGGCACTCAATAATCAGGTGGTGGTGCTAAATTAGGCAATTGTTTAAATCTACCATCCCCACAGATCTATCGATTTTCTTTCACATAAATTTGGTCAGTTTGAGTGGGCCTGTATGAGTGGAAGTTTGCTATTATTTTAGTTAAGGGTCCAGAGAGCCAAGGAGAGTGGGAGCTGTGACTAGAAGGATTACTACCCTGGGTTCCAGAAGTAGCTTAGTTGCATTTGGCCAAATTTCTCTCACAAACCCTAGACCTGAGATTATAATAAAATACCCTCGCTTAAGCATAGTAGGACAGCTCAAAACATTGGTGAAAAAACTAAGAAACTTGTGATTTACAACAGAGATATCTTGTATGGTCTTTTTTCTGCCTAAATTACATAAAGAATCCCTTGTTATTTTCATTACCAGAAATACAGTGAAGCAGTCATTGGCCAGTTGGAAACTGAAAACAAACAGTGTTGTTGTTCATAGAATGCAATATAAAACTCACAAAAGTAAAAGTAAACCAAAACTAGAATGTGAACAATCTGAGCAAAGTGATTCGAGAGCTTTAGTCCATAGCTGACCACAGAGCAGGAGGCAAGACACACGACCAGCCAAAGGCCCACTTATCAATTATAAATTGTAACCAATGACTACAATAAGAACTTGTTCTTACTCTGATTTTCTTTATATATAAAGCTAAGAATGTTGGGGCCATTTTTAGACCATGGTGGCTTCAACATTGCACCACTGACAGGATGTGAATCACTGGTTGTTTGTAGGATCTACGAAAACTAATGAATGTCTGTGTTGGCAAATAATCAGTAGTAATCCTTTAAAAGTGGAATGAATTAACTTGTCTCAATATCGTTAGTACGATGAGAAAACATTTTTATGAGTTAGACAGACCTACCTAAAATATTAATGATTTACTCTTCTTCCCAACAAATGAAACTATTCCTATTCAACCGGTTATATTTATTCTTGATTGTTCCAACCATCTTTTATTTGTTGATTCTTTAATGCCATTCTAATGTTAGAAGTTGAGATTTAGATAAAAAGCCCCTATCATCACTTTGTTTTGACCTAAAACGTTGTGAATGAATAGGGCTGGATAATAGAACAAATACAGTATTAGCATGCATTTGTATATGTGAACATGCGGAGTTAGTCATGAGCAAGAGGTTGATGAAGTTTGCTTTGAAATTATGTGGCCCTGAATTCAATCTATTTCTTGAAAAAACATAGTCAAGATTTGACTCATGCTTTGTGAATAAAGTTGGATATATGGAACTATGCAGGGATTGTGCACACACTCACAATGTGCCTGCAAGTCCACTGCATGGATTTAGAGGTGCAGGTACTCTGTCTGATATATGTCACATGCTGTATGATGCTAATTCTGAGTATTACATTAAGAGTAGAAGTGTATGTGGAATACTCAGCCACTTATTTATATCAATACAATCTATAGGTAGTTCAGTTGATCAAGTGATTACAATATTTAATCACAAGATTGAAAGAAATGTATTTTACTTTACTAGGAAGGGCATCCAGCCGTAGAAACACTGCCAGATTTGACTGGGCCTGATGAAGCCTTCTGGCTTCACAGACCCCAGTAGAACCGTCCAACCCATGCTAGCATGGAAAACGGACGCTAAATGATGAAGATGATGATGATGATGTGTATACGTAGAGCTACATGTGCATGTGTAGATGTGGGTGGGTGGGTGCCAGATCATGCTGAACTAAAGTCTGTTACTAAAACGAGACGGATGACATAATGCCTGAATTAAACTGCAAAGCACAGACACAACAGGAAGTCTTTCACTTTTTAGTGAAACCACACAAGAGTTTTGAACTATCGTTACCAGGAAGAAATAATCTTTTGAAGACAAAGAGTGAAAACATGTTGTCTCAAGAATAATTTTTTGGTATTTCAGAAAATTCCTGTGGATTTTGCTGAATAACTAATGTTAGTCTTAAACAAAGAGACATACGACATAGTAGTGAAGAAACAAAAGTTTAATGGCAACCGAAAAGTTCAGATGTAAGGCACCAGATATACCATGATTCAGTTTTATGCAAAACCACATAATGGATGGTTGTCATTCTGTACGGCCTTCACTTCACTGGAGAAGTTTTGTGCATGTTCCATCCAGTCGGCTGCTCAGTCTGTGTTAACAAGTTTATTATGATTGCAGAGAAAGCAAGCAAAAATAGATTTTGTCAATACCAAGTTATTTTCTGAATAAGACTAAAGCATGTTTGGAGCTGTGTCTGATACTTGCCAGACAGAATAATTAAATTTTCTACGAGTGTACAATATTGTACAATTATTTAGTGATTTTTGCATCACTACTTTGACAAATGCAGTGAAGTTTATGCTTTGATAAAAAGACCTAAGTTCAAAACATGTCCTGTGTTCTCTCACATATTTGCTGAAGAAATGAAAACGATATTAGTAATTGAAAAATATTGCCTTTTCCTCACCAGATAATTGTTTCTAGCTAAAATTTTGAAGATTCTCTCTGCATTAATATCCTAACACTGATTTAAATTCTTTTTTTTTCAAAGTGGGTGTCACATTGGGTAATTTATTCTCCAAAAATATGCCTCTTTGGTTGTTTGGTATGAAGGTTACTTCCCAAACACATGGTTCTGGTTTCAGTCTCACCGTGTGGCACATTGGGCAAGTAGCTTCTACTATAACTTCAGGCTGACTAAAGCCTTATGAGTGGATTTGATGAGCGTGTGTCTTTGTGTCTGTTCCCCAAGACTACTTGACAACCAGTGTTAGTATGTTTACATCCCTGTGACTTAGTGGTTCAATGAAAGAGATTGAGATAATAAACACCAGGCTTTAAAAAATAACATAAGTGCTGGGGTTGAGTTGTTCAACAAAAATTCCCCAAGGCAGGGACCAAAACAAAAGAAACGTCTCCTTCGAGTCACACCCCACCACTGGCAACAGTTTACAAATCTTCTCCTCCATGCTTGCTGGTCTATAACAAAGACTCCCAGTAATCTCAATCCAAAATATTTACATTCAAAAGACACGTACATTTGCTATTACTTACTCCCCCAAACAAGTTGTCTTTATATTTGCATTACTCAGAGATGTTGTCTCTTGATGAAAGAAGCAACAGCAGTTAGATTAGCATCAAGGCATTGCTTTGAAAGACAAGATCAGGAATACCAGTATCTTAGAGAAAACCATCTTCCTGGGTGTAGACGACCTTGCTGTGGCTTAGGCTTGTTCAGATAATGAAGAAAACTTATCTATCAAGACAAGTACCCTATTCACTGTTGGCTAAGCACAAAAAGGGATCAAGACCCCCTTCAGTCATGAATGACCTTGGGATTGCACCTAGAAAGTTCCCCTCTGAGGCACAATTCCAGGCAAGGTTGTTTATGGAACACTAGCAGTCGCCCATGCATACCAGCCTCCCCTCTCTATGCCATTGAAGTTATCCAAGGGAAAGGTAAAGGGGTCAATACAGCTTGGCATCAGTCACATTGCAACTCATTTCTACAGATGAGTGAACTGGAGGAACATGAAATAAAGTGTCTTGCTCAAGAACACAACACACAGCCCGGTCTGGGATTCAAACTTACTACCTCATGATTGTGAGTACGACACTAACTACTGAGCCTTGTGCATGAAGGCAAATATTGACTGAGAAACAAGAAACAAGGATGTGGTCAAATACAAAATGAAGAGAATAAACATTGCTACCCACAGCGGCTCATAACAGAAGCGTGTGGGAGGAGAGCAGCAGTCCACTTCGGACACTGGGCACCATGGCTTTACATAATGGACTCTCATCATTGATATCAATAGTCAGCCCATCATCTTATACAGTCATAGAACTGTGGCCATGCTGGGGCACAGTCTTGAAGGATTCAGTCAAATAAATCAATCTTGGTACTTATCTTTCTTTTCCAAGGTTGGTGCTTATGCCATCAGTCTCTTTTGCCAAACTGCTAAGTTACAGAAACATAAACAAACCAACACAAGTGGTAGAAGGAGGAACACACACAAATATATAATGGGCTTCTACATAGTTTCCATCAATCAAATTCACTCATAAGGTATTGGTCAACCAGGGGATATAACAGAAAACCCTTGCTCAAGGTGATGTGTGGTGCTGGGCCTCAGAACCAGGTGGTTGCAAAACAAGCTTCTTAACCCCTATAACCACACCTGTGCCTATGATAATGATAATTTAGGACAATTCCACTGAGCTGATATCGACATGCTATCACCTGAGTTGGTATCTTGAGATATTTTCATGTAATTGCAAAACAGGTTCACTTTCTGGCTAGCAGATAGATAGTTTTGATGGTAACCCATGAGGTGTGGTATATTCCACTCTTTCCTCACCAAAATCTCAGAAGCCTTGTAGTAAGGGCAGAGGCACTCAAATCACTCTGATGCAGCCAGAAACAGAAAAAAATAAATGATTGATTTCAACTACAGAATATTAGTGTAGTTATTCATATCGCTAGAAACAGCAGCCAAATCTCTCAATTTACACTCCAGTATCATTAAAAAGAAAAAAAAGAAGGACAACTGGATATTGCAAGCTGAGACAAACCATTTTTGAATAATATGGTTGTGATGAAGATTCTTTTGATCATGCATTTGCTTGGTCAGGGTTGACCGAGTGCTGATCCGGGGCTAAACCACAACAAACAACTCAATGGAAATGTCTTATATTCTGAGAAATCAGTTTTGTTTCATAAGACATTTAAAATATGCTTATTTTTCTTAATGTTGAATTCTTGGCATTTATGCGTGATATCTTTAGAAGATGAAGTTACCATATAACAAATTGAATAACAAATTCCATAAGTTTTTGCTGTTGTTTAACCCAAGGACAGTTCTGATTTGGGCGGATCAAGTATCATTTTATCAGTGATAAACCTGTGCATTTTAAGAGAAGGGTGGTTCAGTACAGGTTTTGATTTTATAACCAGGTTATTGATCCAAGTGGTGGAAATTACGAATAACCTATTTTTAAAATGTGATTTAAAGAAGACTAGCTTCTATTACATTGATCAACAAAGAATTTGTCCCAAGAAACAGAATACCTGCATCATATGTTTATGCATGTAGAATTCAAAAATGTCAAGTTTTCTTTATCCCCTACAGTTTCTCTTTTCTGCGGTATCCCTCTCAGTTCCTGTTACATGGGCTAAATTTCAGTTAAGCTGTTGAAATGTGAACGGTTTAAGAAATACTCCTAATTCAAATGTTTAAGAATAGAATTAACTTAATGAAATCATTAATCTAGCTATCAGAGTCAATGAGTCACTGAAGCTTAACAACACTGAGTCAATGAATCACCGATGCTTTGTCAGTACTGTGCTTGAAGTGGAGGCGTGCGGTTGCGTACTAAGTTCACATATTCCATTCACCTTGAATGGAATATGCCAAGAAATTGTATAAACAAACTGTATAAACTGTATAAATGCCAAGAAACTGTATAAACATCGCAAACAACTTTTGCTATATTTGCAGTGACTTAACATTCAAATCACAAAGACAGCATTTCCCGTCATTGATTAAAAATTGCTATAAGCATTATTTTGACTGCAAAGTGGGTGACCAGGATAAAAGCTGGGCCCCTCATGTGCATGTTGTGTAACATGTGTCAGGCTTCTCACTGCATGGGCCAAAGGCTTACACCATATGCCTTTTGGCATCCCTATGATTTGGAGAGAGCCCAAAGATCACACTTTAGATTGCTACTTCTGCCTGACGAATATACAGGTATAACATCAAAATCCAAGCAGACTGCAAAATATCCTAATTTACAGTCTGCTATGAGATCAGTAGTTCACAGTCAACCCTTACCTGTACCTGACCCTCCAAAACAAATGACAGTAACAGTGAGAAAGAAACAGAAGCCATGGACTTTGAGCTTGACTGTTCTTCAAGTGAACCACATTTGTTGAGTCAGGGAGATCTGAACGATGTTGAACGGGATTTAAACTTGTCGAAAAAGCAAGCTGAACTTCTTGGTTCCAGGTTAAAGGGCTGGAATCCTCTCCAGAAAGAGAACAAAGTTTTTATCGTTCTCGGCATTATGATTATGCAAATTTTTTCTCACTTGAGGATGGTGTTTTGTAATGAAGTGTAATCTGTTATGGACAAACTTAACCACAAGTATGGCACGAATGAGTGGCGTTTGTTTATTGACTCCTCAAAAGTAAGCCTGAAAGCAGTTTTACTCCAGAATGGAAATTAGTTTCTTTCTGTTCTTCTGGCCCATGCAGCTAACATGAAGGACACATATGAGATTATGAAGTTTCTGTTGCAAAAAGTTAATAGGAAGAACAAAAGTGGAATATTTATGGTAACCCAAAGGTTGTGGTACTTGTACTTGGAATGCAGCTGGGTTACACCAAGTTTGGTTGCTTTCTCTGAGAGTGGGACACTAAGGATAAGAAAAATCATTATGAAAAGAATGTGTGGCTGGAATGATCTCTGACTTATGGACAGAAGAATATCTTCAATCCTCCCCTTAGTGATTCTGAGAAAATTTATCTACCTCCTTTGCATATTAAGCTAGGGTTGGTGAAGAATTTCGTCAAAGGTATGGAGAGAACTGACAAAGGATTTGTGTATTTGAAAACTGAATTTCCAAGAGTAAGTAACATAAAAATCAAGGAAAGTATTTTTGTTGGGCCACAGATTAGGGAGCTGATGAGAGCCCAAAAGTTTGATGAAGAGCCCAATGATGTTAAAAAAGCTGCATGGCTGTCACTTAAGAAAGTTTACTGAGCGTTTTGGGGAAATGACAGAGCAGAGACCTATTCTGACGTTGTGAAAGAGCTATTGACATCACACAAGGTCTTGGAAAGCAATATGAACCTAAAAGTCCACATCTTGAACTCTCACTTGGACTTTTTCCAAGCAAATTTTGGGGATGTCAGTAACAAACATGGTGAAAGGTTTCACCAGGACATTCTGAACATGAAGACCTGGTACCAAGGAAAGAGGAGCTCTTCTATGTTGGCTGATTATTGTGGGTCACTAAAAAGGGACATTCCAGAAGCTAAATAGAATTGACAATCATACGCTCTATGTTTTAAAGGTAAGTTTCCTTGTAATATCCGCCTGGTTTTTGAATTCATGAAATACAATTGTTTAACAATTTACACATGCTTTCACAGAAACACTATGACTTGTAGAAAAAAAATTTGAAAACACACTTGAATTCTGCAGATAAAATGCTATTAAGTTCAACTACTTTTGTTTGTAGGAGAGAATTTTTCATTAATTCTGTTGAGCAATCATAATTGTCAGTCTTAGTTCTGCATTAATATAGTACATTTATCGTATAATTTAATTACTCTGTCACATTAAAACCGTGCCAGATAGAAAAATTCTAAAATCAGATTCGAAATCTGTATTAAAAGTACTATAAAATTCCCTTTCTTTAGTTCATGGGACATGAAAAAGTTTGAATTTTGTTGACCAGTGTTATTAAAACATTGAGAAATCAAGTAAAAGTTACATCATTGCTGTAGTTGATGTTTTTTTGTTGTAGTTTAACCCCGAGTCTGCCCAGACCAAGCAGTCTTATAAGCAAAAGAAACCCAGCTGGAAATATCTCTTCATCTTTTTTTTAAATAAGAGCATATCTGAACTGAAACTCAGAATGTTTAGAGATGAGTTTTTCTAATATTTTTGATGGATTACAATAAATCGCGAGGGCACTCACTCATTATAAATTTTAGTTTTACTATAAGAATCGTATTACACATTCCTAAATTCTTCTCCAATGTTATTACATGGAATTCAATGTATTTGTTAATTCTTAGAATTCTCTAGAATTCTTCATGAAATTGATTTTTGACAATATGTATTGAGAAAATTGCTTGAAATATGAGATTCTGAAGGTCCAGGCCATTAGTGTGTGATATTTCAGAAGTGGAAAGAAACGGTAAAAGAATGATTTAGACACACACAAAACTAAATTTACAATTTCATATATGCTAAAGGGAATTATATCAGAGGACATATTTTCATAAAATGGAAGTGATAGTCACATATCCTCCAGTGACATGATTAAAATCTCCACATGCAAGATGACAGAATATATATATGTGATTTTAGATAAAAACGCACAGTTGTATAGGCATACAAACTGATAGACAGACAGATAGAGCATGAAAAGCAAAAATAAGAGAGGGCTTATTCAAGAGGTTTGAAGAAACCTCAAGAGGTGAAAACTGAAGTCAACTCGGAATTTGTATGTCTAATAAATTTCAGTTTACCATCATTATTGAGTCCTGGCTTCAATAAATCATTGTCGTTATTTGTCACTTAACAACTCTAACAATAATATGTGAGAGTGTATAATTAAAAATATGAAACCCATGTATGTAAATATATACAATTATATAGATATATGCTTATACATACACACAGATATACATTTAAGCAGACACTCTTTTTTTAGTTCTAAAGGCAATGCAGGATGTGTGAAACTATTAGTAGCTTATACCTATATACTGTGTACATTAAACTATATCTATGTAAACACACACCACATACATACATATTCTTTTACTTGATTCAGTCATTTGACTGTCGCCATACTGGAGCACTGCCTTGAGGTTATATATATATATATATATAAATAAAAACTTGGAGAAGAGAAATAACGCGTGCATTCAGTCATATAATAATATAAATAAATAAAATATATGCATATATATGCATGTATATATACATGTAGATGTAAGTATGTACATATATGTATATATGCATATATATAGGCGCAGGAGTGGCTGTGTGGTAAGTAGCTTGGTAACCAACCACATGGTTCCGGGTTCAGTCCCACTGCGTGGCATCTTGGGCAAGTGTCTTCTGCTATAACCCCGGGCCGACCAATGCCTTGTGAGTGGATTTGGTAGACGGAAACTGAAAGAAGCCTGTCGTATATATGTATATATATATGTATGTGTGTGTGTGTTTGTGTTCTGTGTTTGTCCCCCTAGCATTGCTGGACCACCGATGCTGGTGTGTTTATGTTCCCGTCACTTAGCGGTTCAGCAAAAGAGACCGATAGAATAAGTACTGGGCTTACAAAGAATAAGTACCGGGGTCGACTTGCTCGACTAAAGGCAGTGCTCCAGCATGGCTGCAGTCAAATGACTGAAACAAGTAAAAGAGTATATATTTTATTTATTTATATTATATATATATATGCACACACACACATACATATATATATACACACACACATACGTATATATATATATATATATACTTTATTTTAAGCAGCAGAAAATTCAACAAAATCTGTTACTCTGAGTTTCTCGTTGCCGTTCATCAGACAGTTTTTGTTATATATATATATATATATATATATATTTAAAAAAAGGAGATGTCGAACACGAGTGGTGATATATAAAAAAGGAAATGAAGAAAATGCTGACAAATAATTGAAGTAATTTAAGTAATTTAATTAGGTGAAAGTTCTTTTTACCGGTTGCGCATTTGTTATGCTTATCAAAATATAAAAGAGAGATTAGAGTTCCTTTCTTATAGAATTTTTCCTCTTATCTTTTCCAGATAAGAGGAAAAATTCTATAAGAAAGGAACTCTAATCTCTCTTTTATATTTTGATAAGCATAACAAATGCGCAACCGGTAAAAAGAACTTTCACCTAATTAAATTACTTAAATTACTTCAATTATTTGTCAGCATTTTCTTCATTTCCTTTTTTTTATATATATATATATATATATATATACACAAACATATACATATATATATATATATACGAGTACGTAAGATATTTGAGGTCAGATTTATGTTTTACGTGACCAGGTCAGTAGCTGGGGAGGGTGTGCTGAAAGTGTAGCTGCTAGAATAAGAATAGCCTGGGCAAAGTTCAGAGAGCTCTTACCTCTGCTGGTGAGAAAGGGCCTCTCGCTCAGAGTAAAAGGTAGACTGTATGACACATGTGTACGAACAGCCATGCTACATGGCAGTGAAACAGTCAGCGCGCAAGGAATGAAGCTAATATGCTCCGATAGATGTGTAATGTCAGTGTGCATACTCAACAGAGTGTAAGTACCTTGAAAGAAAAGTTGGACCTAAGAAGCATCAGTGATTCTGATGGGCCAGGGGCTTTCCCTATCTTCATATCCTTAATTGCTTTATCTCCAAGGGTGCTGTCGATTTGGGTAGCTGGTCCCTCAACTGGGTCAACATTGGGCAGGCTCTCCTCCTCCCATTCATTCTCCACATTCAGCAGTCTTTCATAATAGCATCTCCAAGCGTCTTTCTTTGCAGAATCATTAAATGCAAGTGTGCCCTCATCTATGCAGACACATTCCTCTTCTCTAACGTCACAATTTTCTTTCACCCTCTGTCAAGCAATCCGAAATACTTCAGTTCGTTGGTCCTCATGTCACTGGACATTGGCAAACTTCTTCTTTTCTGCTTCTCCCCTGGCTATGTACATCTGTCTCCTAGCTTCCCTTCTGGCTATCTGATACAGTTCCCTGCTACTCAACTCTTCCAGGTCTGTTTCTTTGTTCTAATGGCCCTGTCTACAGTATTGTTCCACCACCACCACCATGTTACCCTAGGGCTGGAAGGGATTTTGCACCAGCTACAGAAAGCTGTCTCACAGGAACTCCTGGTTGTCTTCTATGCTACAAGTCCCTCTCATCAAATTTCTCAATGAGGATGCCCCTAAATCTCTGACCATGTGAAAGGTTCTTAAGCTGCCAAATCCTTCTTTTCCAGATTGGTATCCTTCTGGCCTCGAGTCTAAACTCACTTATAACTAGTCAATGCTGGGGAGTACGTTCTTCACCAGGGAGGGTCTTTGTATTTAAGAGCAACCATGCATCCCGCTGTCTGGTGAGAATGAAGTTAATTTGGCTAGCAGAGTCGCCTGATTGATTGGTTATCAGGTGGCTGGCTGGTTTCCTGAAGTTGGAGTTGCAGATCAATAGATTATTTGCTTCACAGAACTCCAGCAGCCTATTTTTCTCTTTGTTTCAGCAACCAATTCCATGGTCCCCATGTACACCATGGAAGATACCAGGTTGCTGTCCAACATGCCCATTCTGACATACCAAAATCTCCAGCCACAAGATGAGATCACTGCCACTTGTCTTTGAGGTAGCCTGCAGAAGAATATCATAAGAGTGGTCCTTCTTTTCATTTGGTAGCTATACTATTTTGCATGACTAGCCTGAGTTTAAGCACTCTATTGCACACACACACACACACACACACATATATATATATATATATATATATATACACACACATAAATATATATATATATATACACACATTTATATACACACACACACAAATATATACATACATAATACATACATACATATATATATAGTAAGAATATAATTGAAGATAAATGAAGGGTTGCATGAAAGGTTTGTGAAAGAAGAGCAACAAAGATATATGTGACTGTAAAATGTGGCCTCAATAACATCTAACATCTGCTTTCCATGCTGGTATGAGTTGGACAGCTTGAAAGGAAATGGCATGGTCAGGGGCTGCACCAGGTTCTGTAGTCTGGTCGGGCTTGGATGCTCTTCCTAATGCCAACCACTTACAGAGTGCACCGGGTGGTTTTTATATGACACCATCATCAGAGCATTTTATTTCATATATATATATGTGTGTGTGTGTATATATATATGTATATATATATATGTATATATATATATATATATATATATATATATTATATATATATATATATATATATATATATATATATGCATTCATATTTTTAAGCAGAAATTGCTGATAGTGACTTTGAAGTTTTGACTCAGTTACCTTCTTCCGACTGTCAGGCTGTCTGATACTCTAAAGATTCTGCGTAAATGTGTTTCTTAGATATGTTATATAATCCCGACTGTAATGTGCTATCAGGCATTTTAAGAACCTCCCTGAAACCTTCTGATAACTCCTTTTGATGCATATCATGATAGATTTCACTTTACGTTAAGAAGTTTTAATAATTAAATTCTAAATTGTAAAATTTACAAGTTTACATGCTGTGAGTAGCAGTTGGTTTGTGATGTTTGAAGGAAACCTTATGTTCGTTAGAAGGCTGTGAACGAAATTCAGAAATGTAAATATAAAAGGTGAATACTCTTGATGGTGTCACTTACCATAAATGATTAGGTTTCTTTGACTCTCTTTTTTCCACCCCTAAATATCTCTTAAGCAGAACAAATTTATTATTCCTTTGTTTCACAAGGTAGTTAAGAAAGTGGCTTAAGAAGTTATATAAGGAATTCAAAGCTTTCAACACTGTTGTCTATTACTAACACATGATGCTGAATGTGTTTAAGAGGACTGGACATCTCATTTTTTGCCTCGTCCAGCATTGCTAAACATTGCCCAATGCTCACATGAGTGGAGAAACTAGCCACGAAATGTAAATGCTGAATTATATTGGATTTAGAAAGTCTTTTTTTCTTTACCTTTTTATGTCATGCATTTGTGACCAAATGCATTAGCTCTGGGCTTCCATTGAGCCTATCACTGGATGACAGCATCTCTGATGGAGAGAGTAACAAGTGATGTTTGTGCAGTTGACATTTCAAAACCCTTTCTTAAAACATTTATCACTCACTGAGTTTGCATTTCGTCTGATGTCACTGCAGCCCATTTGAACTTCTCTGACTATTGCAGAAATACTTTGTGTTTAAGTGTGTGTGTATGTGTGTGTGTGTGTGTGTGTGTGTGTGTGTGTGTGTGTGTGTGTGTGTGTAAGAGAGAGAGCTAAACTAGAGCAGGGGTTCAACAGAAATGATTGCTTTGCAATAATGAGAAGCAACATTCAATCCTACAGTGCTGTACCTTAAACAAATGCCTTCTTCCACAACCGCATCAGCAAAACTTATTCTGACAGTCTTTGGAGACTTGTTTCAAATTCTAATAGTCTTAAGAGAAAGCTACCCAAAGTAATGGCAATAGTGAAGGGTCTGCTTAGAGATTGAGCTCAGATACCAATGTATGGGTCTTAGTACATTAATTTCATTATAATGTTTTACTTTTTGAACCAAATGCCTTAAGCTGCTGATCTGAATATTAAAATATTGATTTTATGGGTTAAAAGGCATTTCTTAAAATGCATTAACTTAACTGTTGACCTAACTTTCTGGGTGTCAGTGTTAATTGTAGATTTTTAAATATTTGTCTCATATATAGTTTGGTTTTAGACATGAATTATAATATTTTAATGGGTTGGCACAGGTGTGGCTGTGTGGTAAGAAGCTTGCTTCCCAAACACATGGTTCTGGCTTTAGTCCCGTAGTGTGACACCTTAGGCAAGTGTTTTCTACTATAGCCTTGGGTCAACCAAAGCTTTGTGAGTGGATTTGGCAGACAGAGACTGAAAGAAGCCCATCATATATATATATATAGAATTTCTCACCTTCCCAAGTGTCAAACTAATACACCTGTTTGTTATTTATACAGGTGTCTTCATCTTTCATTTTTCTTTAAATTTCAACTATATATATATATGTGTGTGTGTGTATTTTCTGTCTGTGTTTGTCCCTCCCCACCACTGCTTGACAACCAATGTTGGAGTGTTTGCAGCCCAAAACTTAGCAGTTCAATAAAAGAAACTGATAGAATAAATACCAGGCTTAAAAAATAAGTACTGGGGTCGATTCATTTGACTAAACGTTCAAGTCGATGCCCCAGCATGGCCACAGTCTAATGATTGAAACAAGTAGAGTATAGAAGGTATAGTTTAATTTTAGAACCAAGTTATAAACATTTCAATCGGTTGTATAGGATTTCATACAGATAGTAATATTTATTCCTGTTGCAGAGGCTTGCGGATACGTTACAATATTGGAATAGAATATAAAGATTTTAATTTTTCCAATATAAATATGGTCTTATCTAATCCTTATCTATTCTCAAACTATTTCTGGTCCTTAAGAAAAATATTTAACATAATCCGTAAGACTATAAAACTGATGTAAAAGATAAATTTAAAAGGAATGAAACCAACAGACTGTGGAAAGATTTCTCATAAGACTGAATGCTGAAATGAATTATCCCATAATTTATAACTTTTATATTCATTTTGCTATCAGTAAACAGTTGTATTACTGATTATAGGCTTTCAATGGGCCAATTGTAACAGTGACAACAACAAGAGAAATATGCACAATTCTATGTAGAACAAATGGTTTCAAGGACATTTTCAAAAGAGTCCAAATAATTCCCTATTCTTATACAAAATGTTTAAATAAATCAATAACGAGAAGCCACAGTCGATCCTACTGTGCTATCCCTTGAACAAATGCCTTCCTCTATAACCTTGTCAAAAAAAGCTTTTGTCAGTCTCTGAAAATTGTGTATGATTCAATAAAAGAGTTCAGTGACAACATAGTTATTAAGATTTTTAGCCCCGGGCTGACTTTTACACAATAAACAAACTATCAGTTTATTTGACAATACTTATATCCTTAACAAACATGCAATAGTGGAAGATATTGGTTAACACACACACACGCATGTATATACATACAAACATACACACACAGTTATATACAGTAATGTTGCAAATGTTTAACATATATGGGTGCATGAACATTACTTGCCATTGTACACCATACAAAATGGAAACAGGCATATTTTTATATCATCAAAACTATTGTAGATTTGCTGTGATACCCATTCAATGAAGTGTATAAATTGTTAAATTCTGCATTATATAAAGGTGGAGGAGGAGATTGGGAGGGCTGGTTTGAACAAGGAGGATGCCCCAAACCAGGCAAGATGGCCAGATGGTGTGAGGGTGGTTGCTATGGCATTGAGGTAGATCCGGCCACCCCCATTAACGGAGACAAAACCCGGATTGAAAACACTAAATGATGACAATGATGATGATATGCATACATACAATACATACATACATACATACATACATACATACATATATATATATATATATTACATATATATATATATATATATATATATATATATAATATATATATATATATCTATATATACATATATATATATATATATATATATACATATATACATATACACATACACATATACACACACAAATATATATATGTATATATACACATATGTATATATACATATATGTATATAAACATATATATATATACATATATATATATACACATATATATATATATACATATATATATACATATATGTACATATATATATACATATATATATACATATGTATATATATATATACATATACATACACACAAACACACACACACACACATATATATATAATGGAGAAATTATATAGAATGTATAAACAGATGATGAGTAAAGCATTGGCACAGTTTCAACCTGTTCTGGGTCTCTTTGAGTACATCAATAAAAAGTCACGCTAGAGATTTTCTGAGTTGGCTTACGCACTGCTATATGTCCATCAATATCCGAAGAGACCCAGAACGGGTTGAAACATGTGTCATACCTAATAAAATCTTTTACTCATTCCCTCTATTTTATTAATACTGTTTATATATATATATATATATAGCTTCATCATCATTTAATGTTGCTTTTCCACACTGGCATGGTCCGACAGGACTTGACTACTCTGAGGGCTCAGTGTCTACTTTGGCAAGGTTTCTATGACTGGATGTCCTTTCTAATACCTATCACTTTATGAAGTGCACCAGCACTAGTGAGGTCAGCAAGAAACTCACAAGACATGATCTCTTCCCAGAGAGGGCGGTGTGCAGTATTGAGGGAAATGGCTTTGTGTCAGGAGTAGATGAGTTAAAGAAAGAAAGAGGGACAGGAATGTGTGTTTTGCAGATATTTTTTATTCCATAAATGTGATAGCTTTGCTATGAAGGTCCATTCAGTGAAATGTACAAGTAACTGAATTCTGTAAAATATACACACACACAAACAAACTACTAATAGTTTCAAACAACATAATTCTACTCACAAGGTAATGGTTAACCTGGGGTTATATCAGAGAACTAAAGCCCTATGTTGGTGAGGTACTGTGCAGTGGGATGAAGCCATGTCTTTGTGAAACAAACTTCTTTACAACACGGCCATACCTACCTCCATATGTCCAACTTCTAATAGTTTTTCTGATTTCCAAATGAAATGATGTAAACTCTTAAAGCAAACTAATCACCCTCTAGTTGCAAACCATTCTTTGGATATGTAGTTGTATGGATGATTTATGACTGAAACATTTGCAGGAATGGAGGAACATTAGCTGAAAACTAGGTTATATAACTTCAATATCATTGTAATTCAATTTTCTTAGTGTGAGTACATGTGTGTGTGTGCATGTATATTCTATTATATATATGCATATATGTTTGTATTTGTGTGCATATTTAGAGAGAGAGAGAGAGAGAGAGAGAGAGAGAAAGAGAGATAGATATTGGGGCAAAGAGAGAGATGTAGAGTAAAGAGATTAAACGAGATATCTTAATAGTCTTGAGAAATACAAGAAGAATAAGTGAAGCAGTTAAACGAAATACATTGGTTGCAAATTCTGGGAATAGAAAGAGTTATATATAGAAAATTATGAAATTTCATTTTAGATCACTGAATATGGTCTTCTGAGTTACATGTCCAAATATATCGATAAATTATTACAGGAAATATAATCCTGTCCAGTATTTTCAGCACTGACCCTACACAATCTACATGCTGGATATTTACAGAAGAAATATTGTCTGAATTAGGAATTATTGATATTATGCAAACACAGTCACTGCTAGCTTCAATTGATTCATTCTTCATAGTTTAGTTTTCATCCTGCTTAGGTTGTCTTTGCCTCTTGACCTTCCAAGGTCAATAAAATAAGTACCAGCTAAAATACTGGGGTACATTTAATTGTTTGAAACCTCCTTGCTATAAATTTTGATTTTGTGTTTCTTGAGTTCAATGTTTTTAGTTTTTATATTTTTAAATGTTTCTGTTTGTTATTCTTTCATTTTTATCAAAACAGCATATTTTATTTATACAGCAAATTAATTAAATTATGCCTTCCTAATATTCTAAATTTATTTCCATTTAATATTTGTAAAAATTTACAATAGTGAATATTTATTATAGAAACTGGAAAAAATGTTTTCATTAACAACCCCATTTCATATTTAATTTCTATTTAATAAATATGCGTCTGTGTTTATGTATACACGTGTGCTTACATTTATATTGTCATCATCATCATCATCACCATTTGCATCCCCTTTTCCACACTTGCATAGTTCAGATGGGATTTGTTGAGGCTGATTTTCTACACTTGTATTTTCTATGGCCCTTCTTGTCACCAACTCTCACCTCTTTCCAAGTAAGGTAATATTACCCATGGTCAGATATATTTTTCATGGAAGACTAGAAACAAACAAAATTGCTTGAATGATTCTGATGTACATGTGTGTGTATTTACATTGATACTTGTCTGAAAATCACTCGGCTATGGGTGGTGACATTGTTGACATTTCCCCTGTCAACAAGCTGTCCCATAGACTTCGCACCGTCAAAGACATGAGGAATAAGATATTCCTTACATGAAAAACAGGTAAAGAATGGTGACAGGAAGGACATTTGGGTGTTAAACAAGGCCTGAATAATATATTATATATATATATATATATATATCATCATCATCATCATTTAGCATCCACTTTCCATGCTAGCATGGGTTGGACGATTTGACTGAGGGCTGGCAAACCAGATGGCTGCACCAGGCTCCAATCTTGATCTGGCAGAGTATCTATAGCTGGATGCCCTTCCTTACACAAGCCACTCCGAGAGTGTAGTGGGTGCTTTTACGTGCCACTGGCATGGGGCCAGTCAGGCGGTACTGGTAACGACCTCGCTAGAATCTTTTTACACATGCCAGTAAGGTGATGCTGGTAACGATCACGCTCGAATGGTGCCTTTTACGTGCCACCGGCACAGAAGCCAGTTAGCTGCTCTGTCAATGATTACACTCGGATGGTACTCTTAGCACCCCACTAGCATGGGGCACAAGTGCCAGTAAGGCGATGCTGGTAATGATCACGCTCAAATGGTGCCTTTTATGTGCCATCGGCACAGAAGCCAGTTAGCCGCTTTGTCAATGATCACACTTGGATGGTGCTCTTAGTGCCCAACTAGCACGGATGCCAGTCATTGAATTTGATTTCGATTTCACTTGCCTCATATATATATGCTAGCATGGAAAACGGACGCTAAATGATGATGATGATATATATATATATATATATATATATATATAAAACATTATTGGTGAATTGAAGAAATGGAGCTGAACGCAGATTGAACAGAAATCGTTTTATTTCATTCTACACGTGTTTCGAAAGGCACAAATTACCAAAATCCGATTGAATAATGGGACCATATTGTGTCTTTCTCTTCAGGAAGAAAAAAAGGAAATCCGTTGGAAAAACAAAAACAGAACAGAGGCAGAGCAAAAAACAAATCGAACTGTGCTCCTAAGAGCCCAAGTTTCACCATGGGCTCTTAGGAGCACAGTTCGATTTGTTTTTTGCTCTGCCTCTGTTCTGTTTTTGTTTTTCCAACGGATTTCCTTTTTTTCTTCCTGAAGAGAAAGACACAATATGGTCCCATTATTCAATCGGATTTTGGTAATTTGTGCCTTTCGAAACACGTGTAGAATGAATAAAACGATTTCTGTTCAATCTGCGTTCAGCTCCATTTCTTCAATTCACCAATAATGTTTTAATTTCAATTATCCGCACCAACGCACGGTTGCAACGCCAGATGGTTGTACCTCCAACCGTGCTGTTCACTGCTGTGATTTTTGCTACTAAGGTATCGGTTAAACTTTTGATTAATCTACTACAAGATTATTCATCTTTCTATTTCACATAATATATATATATATATATATATTTATTTATATGTATGTACTTGGCATGTATGTGTTTATCATTTTTTATATTAACCAGTTAAATGAGGAGATAGTAGTGACCGTGTCCTGAGTAGATTTTCCCAGGCAATTATGAATTTAATTCATGAAGCTGACGTTCAGTTTGAGATTTCAATGCCCTTAAGGAAAATGTGAGTAAGGATAGATTTCCACTGAACAGTGGATGTTGTGAGGAATGGTTGGATAAACATGTTCATTCTGATACCAGTGGGGTGAGACATTTTAAGGGTGACAAGGTAAACAGAGCAGTGGATGGTCCAGGGTGAAAGGGGTGTGCTGCTTTCGAATACTAAAGAGCAGAGATTATTGTAGTATTAGTAATTGTTGTTTCTTTGGAGCCCAGGTCAATTCCAACACAGCTGACCAATGATCAAAGATG
Source organism: Octopus sinensis (assembly GCF_006345805.1). Taxonomy (NCBI): domain Eukaryota; kingdom Metazoa; phylum Mollusca; class Cephalopoda; order Octopoda; family Octopodidae; genus Octopus; species Octopus sinensis. Next base: position 4,211,297 of record NC_043008.1, on the reverse strand, counting down.
TTCCAACCATGACCATATAATCTTTTATTCAAACATACTGAATCCTGCAGATGAATGATTTTCAGAAAACCACCAATATAAACACACGTTCATGCATGCACACACAAGCACATCTTTTAGTCTCCATCAATTCCTTGTTCAGTCCAGCTGTAGAGTAGAAGAAACTTGCCCAACATATATGCATGTATATATATGGTATCATCACCATTACCACTGTCTTTTTATCAGGTTATGGTGGGTACAAAGCGAGGCAGTTTTGGCTGCTATTTATAACATATCAACTATCTGTGTAGAGTATTTTCTTTCGGTTCATATTGTGTGAGAAGGCGGTTATACTGCAAAAGATCTTTCATAGAAACTGCACCATATTTTTCGTCAAAGTTAATTTAATCAAATTTTATAGATAAAAAACTTCCAAATCGCTGAAATTTATTGCCAATCAAATTTAAAAACTAAAGTCACTAAGAAGAATTATAAAGCAAACCAACGCTAATAAAAGAAGAATGGTGTTCAATAAAATGAAATACAAAATAACAATATTTGAAACTTAGTACTAAAAAGAATTTTATCTATAGCTTACTAGTTGTTCTTTTTTTAAATCAAATTTTATTATTTAATACTTTATTTTAAAAAGAAAAAAAAATTCCAATCTAAAAAATAACTAAGGTTGTAATATATTGAAACTGTCACTATGTGTGTGTGTGTGTTTATATAGAATGCTGACATTTCAAAATATATTTTACAAATGTAGTTATAAAGAAATTTTCTGGAAAATAAAATAAAATCTAAAACAAACAGCCATGCCAAGTCAATGCTTTTCTTGATGCTATTGCAATACAGATAAGAAAAATACTTAATTTCCAAAGTTAAAAATTTATGGTCAGAGATGAGTCGATGAAGGAGTCTCTATGTGTTCACTAGAAATAGAAGCCTAATATCCCTCATCTTCACCCACCTCTTTTAAAAAATAGGACAGACACATGAGCTATTTTGGACCAAGATGCATCACCTAAAAGTATGGTTTGCAGAAGAATTAGTTTGATAAGTGTTAACTCCTTGGGCTGACTTGGACCTAAACATCAATAATAAAACAGCAATATATTGGACAGATCAAAGTCACCTTTCAATCGGTCGTAACACTGAGGAGGCTGCATGTTTCCAATCTTCAAGTGGATACAGCTTCATTAGCAAATGTCTTATAAGTTAACTGTTAAATTTTTTATAGTTTAGCCAGAGATGGAAGGAAAACTATTTATGGAATGCCAAAATTTAGAGAGAGCAAAATTGGAGGTGGAAAACATAATCATAACTGATGCAATAGGAAACAAAATATTAAAATATTGACCGATTCTCAGACTGGAAACCTGTATTGTATGCTTGCATCAGAATACATGCCCCCCACCCCACAACCCTTAGCATTAAAATTACTCTCTCACATGCAATGCTTGTTTATTCAAATTAAGGTTTTGATATGATTGTTTATATTGAGAAGGACATTGTAGGGTAGGTGTATGGCTGTGTTGTGAAGAAATTTGTTTCACAAAGACATGGCTTCATCCCACTGCACAGTACTGCATCAACATAGGGCTTTAGTCCTCTGATATAACCCCAGGTTAACCATTGCCTTGTGAGTGGAATTAAGGTCTGCTATCAGCTGTAGTTTAATAAGATTCTGTTGTTTCTTTCTCTCCAATTTCATTTGCAGTGCTTCATCTGATCAGAATTGTGGCTGAAGACAACTAACGTACAGTGTTATATGTTGCATGAAAGACTCTTTCATTCCTTGTTCCATGTACCTCAGTTATAAAGAGTATTTTCACTGCCACATGTTAATAATCATTGCCCAGTTTTGTCACTACCGAGAAGGATTATTTGAGAATAATGTCTGAGCTAAAGGTCTTATGTCTTCCAGGTGTATGTGAGACAATGATTTTATTAGTCAAAGGATAAATAATTCATCAATCTCACTGTCATCGTCTTTGCTCGAAAGAAGTCTTCTGCATGACCATAGCAGCTACAGATGTAACAACTGGAAATTATGCCCTCTGTCTACTATGCTGACTATGTTTGAAACACAAATAGAAGTTCAGGTGTCATCACTGACTCTCAAAGGAAATCAGGCAAGCCAATAAGGGAGATTCTATACAGTCATTCGACTTACTAGAAATAGCAGCCAATCACCTCCAAATCATACCCTACTGTCTTAAAAAATAGGTGGGTGGAATTAGGAGTCCTATTCTGCCTAAAAGCAGAATATTTGTTGCTGGAAATGCCTTTGATCTATTCAACTAGGGTTAACCTGTAGGTTAAACAATAACACCACCACCACCACCACCACCAGCAAAGTCGTCTACAATGGTTCTAGATATTCATTTGTGAAGTAGCTTTAGCTATGCCTACAACTATGTCAAACACAAAATTAGATTTACCTATTCATTGCAAAACAGCAAAGTCTTCTTGCAACCACCTCATGTACTATAAACTTTGAAAATTTAGATTTGTTTTGAATGGGATTCCATGGTGAATGTAGGTGATTGGCACTCCCTTTTCCCTCGTTTTTATTCCCTACGCCTCAGAGTGTTATGATGCTGACACTGCTAGCTAATTCTTTAATTTTTTTTTCTTTTTAATATACATAATTTTGTTTGAAATATAAATTCTAAACAAGTTGTTGTGGCATAATTCTTATACAAATAAAAATAAATGCTTTGTTATGCATTGAATGTTTTTGTGGTGTGAGATTTTCCTTAATCAATAAAACAGATATAATTTTATTTTTGTTAGAATTGTATTGTCCTGACTTCTCAAAATATAATTCAAACATTTTTTTCTTTTTTTTTTTTCTAATGTCTTGAAAAACTAAAATAATGGATAAAGGAAAGTCTGCTACACATGAAACAACAAAGAAATTCTATAACTTCAGTAAAAAAACAAAAACAAAAAAGTAAAAGTTATAAAAAAAAAGGAAAAAACGGTTTTCACTTGTATTAAAATTAATTAGCGTGGTGTGAACAATAGTAATGGAAACTTGCAAAATAGTCCCAGTATGATTAACAAGCATTTACTATGGTGAAAGCATCGGTATTATGTAAAGAAAGGAATAATTTTTATTCAAAGTACAATAAGAATTGTCTGAGATACATTAAAAAATTAATGACCATTGTATAGCATGACAAAGTGTTTGCAACTTGGATCATTATTCAATCTTCTGGTATTACAAAGTCAAGAATTTCAAAGATCAAATAGAGACAAAAATACTTTTAAAAAATGTGTGAAAAAAAAATCATGAAAAAACAAAACAAAATAAAAATAAAAATCTGACGTCACTGATACCGATTTTCTTTCGGTGGCTAATGTGGAGATTTGATCATCCATAGCCTCAGAAAACTAAGGTGCAGAGCAAGTGACACAACCTCCCCTCATCTTTTCCAGTCATCAGTCAATCTCTTTTTTTTTTAACCATTTTCCTCTCTATCCATTCCTTGATGTTGTTCAACCATCCCTTTGTAGTTATTTTTGTTTTGTGTCTTCTATATCTCTTTCCAGGGGTTCGTCCATGCATAACCATGTTTGCTTGAACTCGGGTGTCAGGGTATCAAGTTACATTACCAAACTACTTCATTTTCCACTTTTTAGCAATTGACAAAAAAAAGAAAAAGTTCATGATTCACAGTCTGATGAATAATTTATTTCTTAACACTCATTAGTCAGATATTCAGTTTAGGAATTGTAAAAGATTTTTCTACAATATTTCATTTCAAAAACTAGTTATTTTCTCACTTTCAGTGTGTGGCACTTATGTGAAAACTCCCACCTGTAGCACTATATATAATTTTATTTACCTAGATATATTGAGGGTAACTAATTTTTTGATACCAATTGCTATGGTATGTCAGTATTTCTTTACAATTTGAATGGAACATTATTTTTTGAAATAGATGCCAGCGCCACCCTGACAGGCTTCCGTGCTGGTGGCATGTAAAAAGCACCAACCAATTGTGGCCATTGCCAGCCTCCCCTGGCACCTGTGCCGGTGGCATGTAAAAAGCACCAACCAATTGTGGCCATTGCCAGCCTCCCCTGGCACCTGTGCCGGTGGCATGTAAAAAGCACCAACCAATTGTGGCCATTGCCAGCCTCCCCTGGCATCTGTGCTGATGGCATGTAAAAGCACCCACTACACTCACGGAGTGGTTGGCATTAGGAAGGGCATCCAGCTGTAGAAACACTGCCAGATCAAACTGGAGCCTGGCGCAGCCTCCTGGCTTCCCAGACCCCGGTCAAACCATCCAACCCATGCTAGCATGGAAAACAGACGTTAAACAATGATGATGATGATATGTTGCTGTTTAGGGCTAAGTCATAATTAACTGAGCAACATATGACCAAAAGCTTTCTGTCTTTTCTGAAGACCCAGGATTACATTTCCAAATGTATCTTGCCTTTATAAAGGTCGTGAATGGATGGAATTTGCCTACCATTTCTGGCAGATACAGCAATAACATAGACACCCTCTTGAATTATAATAATCTGTTGTTACTGTCAGAAGCATCTTCGTTAAGATAAATAATGGTTAGAAAATGCTGATGAGCAATTCAGAAAATAAGGAATCGACCCAACAAGCATTTTAGAGTATCAAGATGGCATTGAATAAATTGAAAATAATCCCAGATATTGAAAAAAATATCAAAATTCCATGAAGGAATGATTCAGTCACTGGCAACAAAGTGTTTAAAGAAGAAAAATTATTGTTTTAACCGTTGAAAATTTATCCTCATTTGCTCATACATTTATCACTGTTTCCATTGGCCAGAATATAACATTTATTCTAATTACAATCTTCTAATGTTCTTGTTTAATAGGCTTAACAACTTAGATTTTTTAAAATGTTGTACTTATTTCAGTCGTTGGATTGCAGCTATGCTGGGGCCCCGCCATGAACAGTTTAGTTGAATAAATCAATAGTGGTTGTCATATGTGTGTGTATGTGTGTGTGTGGGGGGGGGGCACAAACTCAAATGTAAACACATGCATACCTATGTACACACACACAATGGGCTTCCACACAGTTTCCAATCACCAAACTCACTAACAAACATTGGACCACCTAGGCTACAGTAGAAGATACTTGCCTAAGGTGCTGTACTGTGGGATTGAACCATGTGGTTAGCCTCTGGCTCACCAGCCCTCAGTCAAACCGACCAACCCATGCCAGTATGGAAAGCAGACGTTAAACAATGATGATGGTGATGATGATGTCCAGGAAAAAGGATTCATATTGAGGTAAACTTTTCAATCAAAATCTCACTGTAACAAGAATGTTACAAAAGATTCCAATTGGTTGAAACCAAAATAATATATCAATATAACAAAATTAGAGATATTTTGCAAATCTCAAAAGTTTTGAAAATGTAAATTAATTGAACCACGTAAACAGATTATTGAAGAAACTTCCTCAAAATTTATTTCCTCTTATTTTATAATTTCATGCAGCCTATCTTTATGGATGTTATGACCTACATGAGTTTCCATTGCAGAAAGTATGGGCAGTGGCACATGCAACTGGGCATGATTTCCGGTACAACTTCTTCAGGGCCTGTTCCTTTGGCTAGTTTTGAAGTGAACTGAATACAGTTAGTTGTTTGTTAGTTAGGGTTCAGAGAGAAGTAAGGGGGAGGCTGTTTTGAAACTGAAATGTGGTCTGTTTGTAAACTTGTGTGGCTTACCTCTGTTTCACACCAGTTGCTGTCTAAAGTCAAGGTTCTATCTAACAGTGGAAACACAATGTTATGACATCCAGAAATATATGAAGTAAGAAATTACAAATAAGAGGAAATAAATCTTCAAGATGAACAAGTCTCCATATTCTATATCATTATAATTATTGCTAATATATATATGTATACATATATATATATATATATATATATATATATTATATATATATATATGTATATATATATGTATATATATATATGTTGGTGCCATCATGGCTGTATGGTAAGAAGTTTTCTTCCTAACTATATGATTTTTGATATGGTTTTGGGCCACTTTGGCATTGTAATCAGATTTGGTATGTGTGTGTGTGTGTGTGCGTCGCCTTTTCTTAACATTGTGTGATAGTTGTAAATGATTGTCACTGTCATACAAGCAGTGTCATCCAGTCCCAATATTCTTATTTCTTTATTGCCCACAAGGGGCTAAACACAGAGGGGACAAACAAGGACAGATAAAGGGATTAAGTTGATTACATCGACCCCAGTGCATAACTGGTACTTAATTTATCGACTCCGAAAGGATGAAAGGCAAAGTTGACCTCGGCAGAATTTGAACTCAGAACATAGAGGCAGACGAAATATCGCTAAGCATTTCGTCCGGCATACTAACGTTTCTGCCAGCTCCCAATATTCTGTGAAAACATGTCTGACCATGGGGAAATATTACGTTGCTTGGGGCAAAAGGTGAAGATTGCTGTAAGGAATGGTTTTTGGCCACAGAAAATCTGCCTCAAATAATGTCTGTCCAACTCATACAAGCATGGAAAAGTGGATTTTAAATTGTGATGATGATACCCACACATAGAGAAACACATAATCGGTAATTCATAATCCAACGATAATAAAATAACGATTCTACTTCAGCAGAGTTAAATACATATTTCAGGACTTGTCCGTCTGTCTAAGAATAAGAATAAGAACTGTTCTCTGTTGCATTCCTCACTCTCAGATCAAGTGCAATGCCTGAAGCCTATTGAATTCTACTTTCCTCATAAGAAATGAATATATTCAACTCTCTGATATTTAAAATTGATACTCTCTATTTCTGTGTTATGATAAATACTGAATAACAGGGAGGATTTCTCTCATGAGCTGTTTAATAGAATCCTTGGCTGAGATCTCAATCTGAATATATTTAATAAATATGTTATTTTCTGTGATAAGAAGCTTTGTTAGCTGGTTTGTTGATGACCTCATGTGCAGAAAGTTGAATTAAATTGTTAAGAAATATTCAGATATTACTTGCCCTTGATGTTGTATCTCTGAATATTGACTTTACTGCAAATAATGACACTAAGAAAGTTCTAGAATTTATCACAGAAATTGCTGAATATACCTAATTTTACATTTTTCTTTTTCTGGTTAATGTAAATTTTACATTTCATCTAAGTATATTGATAGAGAGAAGAAAATATAAGAAAGGAAGTCACCAAGTGAGAAGAAGAAAAGAAGAGAGGGGAAGAGCAAGAGATGATGAACAAGAGGTGGAGAGCAAGGGAAGAAGAGAGAGAGAGAGAGAGAGAGAAAGAAACATCAAGAGAAGGAGTGTAAGAGTTAAATAGCCAAAAAGATGTAGAGAGAGTGAACTAGGGAGGGAGAGTTAGAAAGAGAGAGCACAAGGAAAGAAAGAGAGAGCACGAGGAGAGAGAGAGAGAGAGAGAGAGAGAGAGAGAGAGAGAGAGAGAGAGAGAGAGAGAGAGAGAGAGATCTGGTCAGAAAATTCACCATATTGCAATGAAACTTCTTTGACAGTTTATCTGAAGAAAAAATAATATGAATTTGATAAGAGCAGTTTTTGATAATTGAAGCATAGAAAGTTTTATCTCTGAGATAAAACTAGATTTGTTACTTAAAGAATATTTTTTTTCTTTTATAATTTCTTCTGACGCTGACGTAAAAATTTTCAAATTTTATTTTTAGAAGGTTGTGCATTGAAGAGAATACAACTATTGCGGCTTGGCCAACTCAATTTTGCAGTCTTAGCTGCACTATTTTATAATTAAAACATTTATGAGAAGAGGCAATCTGATTGGTGTGCTCTAGATGACCATACACACACATGCCCATGTGGTATATATATACATATATAGATATAGATAGACAGACAGAGAGATAGACAGATACATACACACATATAGATAGACAGGCAGATAGATAGATAGATAGATAGATAGATAGATAGATAGATAGATAGATAGATAGATAGATAGATAGACACACACACAGATAGAGATAGATAGATAAATAGATGGACAGACAGGCAGATAGATAGATAGATAGACAGATAGATAGATAGATAGATAGACAGACAGATAGAGATAGATAGATAGATAAATAGACAGACAGACAAACAGATAGATAGACAGACGACTGACAGATAGATAGGTAAATAGATAGATAGATAGACAGACACATAAATAGATAGATATGTAATATTGATATATTTTATGTCTTTGGCTTCAAATCTTAAACAGCTAATAGAAATTTAGGTTTTTAATTCATTTTTCCTGAAAATACTTTCCTAATGTTTTATGTTTCTATTTTTCTAATCGTGGAATAGAAATTTTAGAAAATAATTTCTATTTTTATTCTTATGTTTTGAAACACTTTATGAGTTCAAGGAATGTTCTAAAATGAATTGTACGAAAATAACATTTACATCTAATTGTTAAGCTATTAGCCTTTAATAATACATAATAAATGTTTACTTAGAGAATTTGACTTAACTGACTTATTTTTTCTTTCTATAAAGTATTAAATGTTGCTGAACTATAAATCAATGAAATAAGTTTCAGGTCACTAATGAAAAATCAGTACTCAATGTAAAATATTGAAAAATGTTATTAATTTTTTTTTCAATTTCTTATATGTAATATTTTCTGAAAGAAAAAAGAAGTAAAAAGGAAAAACAAAACAAGTGCTTGTGCATGTAAAGAGCTTAATTTTTTTCTCTCCTCTATGTAATATTTCCTGAAAAAATTAGGCTCTGTTCATGTATATATATATATATATATATATATGTATGTGTGTGTGTGTGTGTGTGTATTTATATATATGTATGTATATGTGTGTACACACAGTCACACACACACACACACACGCACACACACACACACACACACACACACACACACACACACACACACTCACATACACATATATATAAATGTAAAGAGCCTAATTTTTTTCCTTTCTCATGTGCAATATTCTCTGAAAAAATAAAAACATTCTCCTCTCTTTTTTCCTTTCTATGTATGTGTACTTGTGTATATGTGTGTGTGTGTGTGTGTGTGTGTATGTATTCACACACACACAATCTGTGTATTCTGCAAAAAAGCATTGAAACATCTTTTCTTTGAGACTGATACAAATTTGTATGTGTATGTAAGAATAATGTACACACACACACACAGACACACACACACACATATACATGCATACATACAATACATACACTTGTATAAACACATACACACATGCAGAAATATATGTATGTATACACATACACACTCATACACACTCACACACACATGCACAGAGACATATATGTGCATTTATATGTGTTGGTCATGGCCACTCCTTATTCCTCATCCACTACCCCCACCCTTTGACCCTATTCAATCTCTACAGTTTTCACCAATGCCTTCTTACCTCATCCATTTATCATCCTTCAATCCTTGTTTTTCATTCATTATCCACTCCTTTCACCCATTCTCCATCTTTCTCTTTCCCATATAACTCTTGCAACCTCCACTCACCCATACTCCTGTCCTACCCATTCTGCTGTTCTACCCACTTTGTACCTGATGG
>NC_043008.1:4114210-4199210 GCF_006345805.1 Octopus sinensis | reverse complement strand
TAAAATTCTATAGAATTTGTTTCCTAATGATTGTCATTTTGGGTTGCAAGATTTTTGAGAGCAATGTCATCAACAGCTTGGCTTCCCCACGGTGTAAAGCTCACAAGTAAAGGAGATTCAAGATAAAGAGTGATCAGCAGTGTTCAATCTCGATGAACAACAGCAGAGAAGACATGACAACAGCATGTCGTTACAAGAGCAAAGTAGGAAGGATGGTTGCTGCAGTGAAACTTCCTTTAGTTTTTAAGATAGACATTTTATCTTTTATATGAAGCTTGCAGCCTCACGGATTTGCTGAATACCTATTTATTTAAAAACATGGTTTCTTCAAATACTATAAATTCAAAGCAGACATTAACCCTTTGGCATTATAGAAAAGATACCCATATATCAATACAGCAGAGAAGACATACATAGTAGGGAGTCGCTCCTTTGATTCTATACTGTATTTATGTTTCCATTTTGAGATGAAATTCTCCTTCTATATTCATTTATTGTAATTTGTTTCATTGAATAAATATGTGTGCATGTATTTGTATCTGTTCTAAGTTGTTAATATAGAATACAGTTGGTTTTTAAGTCTGAAATAAGCTTTCCTACAAATTCTGATTGAGTTTAACAGTTATTTAATATTTATAGCTGTGAAAATGCCGTCTTGTTGGACGGTATTAGACATGTGATTCTAACTTAAACCGACAACTTAAATTTTTAAATGGAATATTACTATTTTACAGCGTTTATTCTTTCTAGTATTGGCAGACTGACATGTCTTTAATGAAGAACTCTTTAGAGGAAATGGTTAAAGTATTTTATCTGAAAGAATTATACAGAACCAGTCAATAGGTTTGGAAAGAAAAAAGATACGTTTTACATGGGTATATGTGTGTATATGTGTGTGTGTGTATAAGTATAATTATATTGATTGAACAATTTCCTTCACACTTATTTTTCCTTTGAGTGTTGTCTTGTTGCTTAGCACCAGATTAGGCCCTGGCTAAGCACACCTGTAATCAAAGCACTTTCCTGCTTTTTTTTCCCTTTTTTCTTCTATTTCTTTTTTCTTTCTTTTTTTTTTTTTTTGGTATGCTAGGGTGGGATTTGAGGAAAATTTAGTTGGTTGAGCCACTAACTGCAGAGAGGTATTTAGACAGCATTTTTTGAGGTGAGGATATTTCAACATTTTTGAAGGATTTCATAGAAGGAAGGAAACAAAAGCTGGATTATGTTGTTAATGTGAAAGAGCGGACATAAAGAAAGAATTAAAGAATGTAATGTAATGCAGAGTTTGTAATGTAATGCAGAGTTCTTCATTAAAGAATGTAATGTTTAGCAGAGTTTGTAACATACAGTATATGTTTTTTCTCGACATGATAGATCGGTAGCCACTACACGCATTTTTTTTTCTCTCCTTGTTTCTCACCTAGTTTCTTTCTGTGTCCCTTTCTGTAGAAGAGCGTAGGCTCGAAACGTAAAACACTTTTTCAGTTTCCTGAGCATTATACTAATACATCTGTTTGTTTTATACACCACCTGTCTTCGTCTTTTGATTTTTTTTGTGAACTCTCCCCATATATATATACATACATACATATATGGTAAATGTTTTTCATTTCCAAATTTATTCCTGTCGAATTTTATCCGTTATTTTTGTGGTTTACAGAACCTAGCTGTTCTTTCTAATGTGTTGAATTTCACGTAAAGTGGATTCCTTATGTGTATAAATATACACTATATCGTATGACTAATATATAGTCTTCTTGACTAACTTTTTTTGCACGTTAGACCACTGGAAATGTAAATTTTGATTGAATATTTTAATTTTAATTAAATTCCATTTCCCTTTGATATGATATGTCGATATATATATATATATATATATATATCTAGCAGCAATTGAGTATGCTGCTGTTTTGTCCCAAGTTAATCCTGATCAAGCAGACCTTTGATCACAGGTATTTCAGCCATGACAGTTCCATTTCTTTCTCAGGGTTAATGTACAATGGAATATATTATCCAGTGTATCACTTCTTATATGATGATGTGTTTTAAGAGAGATTCGACTACTATTTCTGGTAGCTAGAATCACCATATAGATGCTCCCTTATTGGTTCAATATAATGGTAGTTGCTGTTGATTATCCTCAGGCCATCTCTGAGTGAAAAGACCAATGATCAAATTCCTTCAAGCCATGACCATCCCACCTTGTGTTCTCATTTTACTGTTAGAAGTAATTTACCAAAACCCATGCATGCCTTAACTTCATTACTATGGCAACAGTCCAGATACTTATTGATCAGTCCACATATGTATGCATGCATGTTTGTGTGTGTGTGTGTGTATGTGTGCATGTGTCTGAGTATGTATGTGTTTGTGTGAATCCTTGTCTAGGCAGCTTCTGCTGTTTGTAGATAAGCATCACCATTAATAACACAAACAAGGTTAGACTGTTTCCAGTCTTCTGGAAAAAACACATGCAGCTTTGGGATAATACCACCTTGCTTTGAAACAAGGGAGGGTTGGTAACAAGAGGGGCCGGAGGACATAGAAAATCTGTTTCAACAAATTCTGTCTGACCACATAAGCATGGAACAGTGGATATTTAATGATGGTGATGATGATGAGTAAGAAAAGCAAATTTGCTAAAGTTTTCCAATACAAGATATTCCAGTAATTTCCAGTAATCTTTAATGGATTTGGATTATCTGACAAAGTAAATAATTGTTGTTTTCCATAATATGGAATTTGTTTAATTTAATAAAGGATAGGCCAGATAAATTCTGGAGTGTATTGAAACAGCTGAGCTGAAGAGAAAACTTAGTTTTGTTTACCTTTTCACCTTTGAATGGCTGGACAATTTAACTGTCAGCTGTAATTCTTCAAGTGAATTCAGTTGTTGCTTAACCCAAGGACTGTCTCAAATGAGCAAACTGAGACCAAAAACACTCCACTCATGAGCAACCAGTATTTTTGTAGATCTAAGAATACATTATTGTTCAGTGTGCCTTTCATTTTTTAACGTAGTTAGGTGGGGATTGAAGGAATTTAGTTGCTGTATTTAGCTAGCCAAACAACCATGTAAAATCTCTCTCGTTTTGGTTGTTAGGAAAGATGTGATGTTAAGCCATTCTTTGCAGAAATTTATGAAAGTGGATTAGCATATTGCTGAGGTCAATATTCAAAGAACTAGTAAGAAACTATAGTCTTAGCAAAGAAATAAATATAATTTCTAGAATAAAAAAATATTTATGTGCCATAAGGAGAGGTGAGTTACGATGTTTGTTGCATGGCTGCTGTTTGAAGAAACGAAAGGTAAATTGGAAGCTGTGAATAAAGTTGGGGAATGGCTAGTAACAGTTGAATGAGCCAGAAGAGGAATTTCAATAGAGAAGCAGTGGAATATTTGATCTCAAAGCATGTCTAATCAGAAATAATCTTTTTGAGCATAAAATGCAATCAGCCAAGGAAGCCTGCACTCTTGCAATTAGCTGTTTTATTTATTTATTGCATTTTTTTCTTATTTATTTTTTGTGGTAAGCAAACTCCAAATGTAAACCTTGCAGAGCTACAGAACCTTATTGTGTCGAAGAAGTTTTGTGAATGGCATTCACTGCTCAAGTTAATAAGGATCTAACCAGTTGCAGTGTTGGATTTAATAAAGTTCCTGACCTTGCCATGAATAGGGACCAATGATAGATCAACCAGTGAATAGCATATTTTATATTATGGTTTACTCCATGAATAGGGACCTCATAAAACATTCTTTAATAGGTATATAACAATCTAGTTTCTTTCAGCATCACAAACACACAATTACTGCACATATCATGGAAGCAGTCTTCTGCCATAACAGTTCCTACACACAAACAACACATATTAATACAAATGCCTCATCTTACAATCCCTGATAATCTTTTATGGCAACCTCACAAGCATTGCCAAGGCATTGCATCTCAACAGTGCTTGCAGTAGAATTCTACTGCTACTGTGAAATTCCTACATTATCTAGGGTTTTCTTTTTTGTATTGATGTCTGTTATTCGGAGCAATTGACCCTATATTTAAAATTATGTAATATATTCTATTTTCCATTTTATGCTATACTGCACATTAGTCCACCCTTGGATGATTCCAGTGAAACTTTTATTTATTTATTTTTTATTTATTTCACATAAGCGAAGTGGTTGCTAGTTCTTCATTCAACCAAGGAGAAAGAGGTGGTTGTAAGTGGTCTCCCATGAACTTTTGGTGTAGCAAAGCTGATTCTCAAAATTGCAGGGGGAAAAATGAGAGAGAGAGAGAGAGAGAGAGAGAGAGAGAGAGAGAGAGAGAGAGAGAGAGAGAGAGAAAGAATCAACCCCACTACTTGACTGGTAATTTATTTATCAACACAGAGGATAAAAGGCCATTTTGGCTTTGTTAGAATTTGAACTAACAAAGCACAGACAGCCAAATCTAATACTGCAAGACATTCAATTTTGGCACCTTAATGACCCAGCCAACTGCCTATGCAATATAAATCCCATATTTACTTTTCCACTCTGAAAATGGATTATTATTTATAATTTTAACTTATAGAATTATTACTTTTGCTAAATACATTATGTAATGTGTATTGAAAATGTTATCCAACTTTATAAACAATATTTCAGATAAAATCACAACAAAGAACAGAAGTAATTTTTGCTGAGAAGATCTAACGAATACACGAAAGCATAAATAAATTGACATATGAAAAACAATTTACTGAATCTTATACAATATTTTTATCCCTTACCAATCTTTCTTTTGCAAAAATATCGTTATAGCTATTACAATACAGTTTGTGCATTCACCTCAAAAAATTAGTCCAAATTAAGAATCACTGATTATATTTTATTTTTCTAATAACAGACTTTCTTAAATAAAATAATATGCTTAAAATGCTTAAAAACACTTGGATATGAATCCAAGAACATTTTTCATTCCAAACCATCAAAGTAAACCCTTGTTTTCATTGTTAATCGTCAAAGTATTTAAAATAAAATCAACAGATTTTAAGATAATTCCATTTTTTCCCGTCTATTGGTCTGGAAAAAAGAGCCCTGCTCATGGCCTTTGCAGACCCTCTTCAATGGGTGAGACACATCATATGTATTTTCTTCTCAAAATCACCCAAATACTAAATATGTACATATGTATGTTTTCCATTTTAAAGCATTAAATTATTTAAGCAACACCATGTATATTTTTCATTCAATACAATAAAAATACTTAAGCTAAACCATGTGTATATATTTTCATAATAAATCAACCCAAAAAACCTATAATAAATCTATGTATAGTTTTCAATCTCAGCCATCAAAACAGTTTGGATAAACACATGTATATTTTTTGTTCTAAACTACTGGAATACTTAAAATAACATCTATAATTTTCATTCTACACCAGCAACATACTTTATATATATATATATATATATATATATATATATATATATATATATCATTCTAAATCAAAATACTTGAGATAAACAATTGTATATTTTCATTTCCAGTTATCAAAGTAGCTATGATAAACACATGCCCATTGTTTTGTTCTGAATGATCAAAATATTAGTTAAATCTATACTTTGTATTTGTTTTAGATGGTTACAAAATTCAGGGGGCACATGACCTTCACATGACCTTCACATGACCTTCAAGGTCAGTCATATCACCCTATTACTGATTTTGGTCTGGTACATATTTTATTTGAAATTTATGTCAAATTACTAAGTACAAGATTTAAAGTCAGATAACAACATCAGAGTAACCATTAACAAATGTGCTTACTGACAGACACACAACGGGCTTCCATACAGTTTCAGTCCATCAAATTCCATTTACAAAGTCAAACCAACCAAGAAGACATGCAGTGGGATTGAATCCAAAGCCATGTAGTCGCAAAGTGAACTTTATAACCACTGAGCCATGCTTTTACCTCTGTATATTTTTCATCATAGATAATCAAAACACATAAAATATACCCATGTGTATATTTCATTCTATGCAATCAAAATGGCTAAAGTAAACCAGCGTAAATTTCCATCATAAACCACCAAAATAGCTAAAATACTCCCATGTTTATTTTTCATTTCAAACCGTCAAAATAGCAATCATAAACACATATATATTTTCCATTTTGATCCATCAAAAAAAAAAAAAAAGAAGCAATACTGTCTTATAAAATCAATTTCATTTTAGATAGCTTCTTTTATTTATAAATGTCCTCAAAGCATAAACACATTCTTCATATGAAATTGAATGTGATAATTTCAATTATCAGTTTAATGATATTATATTAGATCTATATTATGAAATATAATTTTAAAATAACAAAGGCTTAGTTTGCCGGTTGATCATAACAATCAAGAAAATTTTGTTAACTTTCTTAAATCTTGAATATCATATAATTGATCTTCTTAACTGAGAAAACATTGTGTTTATAACACTTATCAATTCAATTTATTTGTAATTTAAATAAATAAATTCAAAACAGATTGTTGCAAGAAAAACAGGATGACTTTACAGTTTTATCAGTAAATTTGAGACAAGTGAATGAAATCCCAACAGCAGAAACTGATCTATTAATATCGTTTAATCCGATTACCAGATTTCCATTCCTCTGCATATTTGAGATTTGAGGTTGTAAAGTGATAGTTGCAATTTATTTAAATTCTAGATTATAACTGATTTCCCCCTCAAGGCAGTAAATGAAGGAGCTTTTACATAGTCACTTGACAGATTCAATATAGCTACAAAATTTCCATCTCCTTAGAAGCTTTCCAAAGGAGACCATTCGTACTAAATTCAAAATATCTAAAATCCAAAACAATTAATAAGAGGCATACATCAATACCGAACATGACTGAATCAATTCTGATGGCTACTTTGTAGATCATATATTATACTCTGCTTAAATGCAATGTTTATCACATTCTTAGCTATGCCAAGTCAAGCTGTTATAGCAGAGTTGATCATTCTGATTGACCAAAACTGAGAAACAATAATATTGATTTCATACACCATTAAAATAGATAGAATCAAACATTAAACTTCTCTGCCTCTCTCTCTCTCCCCCTCTTTCATGTGTGTGCCTCTGTGTGTGTGTGTGTGTGTGTGTGTGTGTGTGCGTGCGAACGCTTTGGTATTTCATAATCAAGAATGGCAAGGCAGTAAACGGCAGATCATTCCTGTTGTCTTCAAGAGTAAGAAAAGTGTGAGTTATGATATTCAAATTTTCCACAAGAACTTGGTGTTGTAGCGACATGGATCATTAGCTGCATATTTCAATGAGCCATTGAGGTAGTATCAATGTGGTTACTTAACTTGCTAGAAAGGGTAGTGAATTTACACTCACCATCTTAAAAAGAAAAAGGAAGGACACATTAAACAGTGCAATAACATATGTAAAATGATGGGGTGGTCATGGCTGGAGCGCCTTTGAAATTATCGATCTGCTTGATTAGATATAACCTGGAGTTAAGCAACAATAGCAACTACGACATCCACCATATAAATACATTAGTGGCCATGAGTTGAAATAACTTAAACCTGGAATTTAAGCAGAACACACTCGGCTCGCTCTGAACTTACGTCTTCTCTAAGATTGCTGACCAATAATAAATGCACACCGCCACCGCCACCGCCACCACCACCACCACCACCGCCACCGCCACCGCCACCACCACCACCACCACCACCACCACCACCACCACCACCATCACCACCACCACCGCCACCACCACCACCACCGCCACCACCACCACCACCGCTGCCACCACATGTTACTACATTAGAAATCTAAAGTTGCATATTCATGTCTGGTTAAATAATTGTTCCAGTTTGCTCCGTCACATAAACATCTGAAATGCATTAAGATTTCAAATAGCATCAATGAACACAACACTACCTACTATGTATGTTTGGTTGGTTTTTCAGGAATTGGTATCTTTGAACTTAACTTCTGCTACTGTTGTTGTCATCATCAATGTTTTAATATGCTGGCAATGGTCGGCTACATTTGCAATATATATATAACCACTGTACATGCATCATGCAATCAAAACACCTCTCCCACTCATTTTTCTCCTTCACACCTGAATGTCATAAAAAAACATACTAGCACTCAACCTCTTTCCTCAGATCTATATTCAGTCTTTATTTCGTTATTATATATCTGTAGCATCTTTCATCACTACCTCCTAACCTCATATTCACCCTACATCAAAAGAACACATCGTAACTATACTTCCATACATCTGTCAATTGTTCTAGCTTTGCTTTATCTCTTCACTATTTTAATAACTTCATCCATTAAGCACATCAATATTTTTGCCTTTATTATTAAAGGCAAAAAATATGGTGAGCCAACACAAGAGTCTCTTTGTGGTGTTGACCTGCTAGAAATACCAGTTACATTTTTCTCAAATCACATTCTATGGTCTTTAAAAAGAAGGTGTTATTAGATTATATAGTTCCATACACTTGAATTCTGAATAAAAGATGGGATGATGACAAATGAAAAATCTTAGCTGTATTGAATCAGGCCTAACTTAGATCTTAGCAATAACAACAAACACACACACACACACACACACACACACACGCACATCCAGGAGCCTCTCTCTCTCTCTCTCTCCCCCATAACACCCATATCATCATCATCATCATCATCTTCGTTTAACGTCCGCTTTCCATGCTGGCATGGGTTGGACGATTTGACTGAGGGCTGGCAAACCAGATGGCTGCACCAGACTTCAGTCTTGATCTGGCAGAGTTTCTACAGCTGGATGCCCTTCCTAATGCCAACCACTCTGAGAGTGTAGTATATATGTATAAAAATTAATAAAAACAGCTAGCTGCAATGTTAAACCATAAATGTGCTTCATAACAGTATTGGAACATTTTAGCTCTTATTTCTAGCAATGTAGATGTCTTGACACCCTTAGTCATGTTTAGTTAGTAACTATAATTCTCCTATATACAGGGTGTGGGGAATAAACTGTTGTCTAAATTATGTAAAAATAGCAGCTCGTTTTAAAAGATATATTTACTAAAATTACATAAAAATATCTTGAAATACTAAAGAGTAAATTTATTCAATAAATTTTTAACCACAAAACCATTCATCTATTCTGGCCCTGATATTGTTTTTGTTGTTTAATACCAGGTCAATCCTGATCAAGCAGAAATAGGACCAAAGGTGTTGCAATTATAGCCATTCTTTCTTAGATAAATCGATGATCATATATAAGGCTGCATTCTATTCAGATGTCAATAGAGTATGATTCACTGGGAACATGCCTCTGAAGTAAACAGCTTAAGTAAACATGTAGAGGCTCCTTTATTGACAAACCAATGCTCGAAAAGAGGAGTAGATAGACAGCCGACAACTGATGAAGGGTCCTTTCTCTGTGTTAACTTGTCCTGTTTTCCATTTTTTCCTCGTTATTTAGATATTTCACTCATTTCCCCTCATTTGTGTTACATATTTGATGTTATTTGCACTGTTGGTGACGTCCTGTCTCCATATATGCATGTGTATATACATATATATATATATATTATTTATATAAACATTCATTTCCAAGTATGTATACACACACACACACACACACACACACATACAGGGTGCGATAGGTAAATTGTTGCCCTTTTATATTTTTACTTTCACGCATGTGCCAAAGATGAACTTAAGGCAAGGGCTATTACAGCATTCACCAACTTAAACAAGGAAACCGTCAGTTGACGCCAATCGCGATTTTATTGAATAAATTTACTCTTTAGTATTTCAAGGTATTTTAATGTAATTTTGGTAAATATATCTGTTAAAATAAGATGTCTGTTATTTTCATTTCTTAGTAATTTAGATGACAAAAAGAGAAACGAACACTTAATCCAGCGAGAAAAGTATTGAAAATAACCATTAACTGATATGGATGTATAAATGCCCTCGGGCAAGCAGCATGGCACGAGTTCACACGCTCATACAAGCATTAGCAAAAATGTGAGAAGACGCACACACGAGGTTAGGCACGTAATTACAAAGCGAGTTAGATATTTAGTAGGTGTTTAGAAGAACGGGGGGGAGGGTTAAAGTAAATTTAAGTCATCCATGCCTTAAAGTAAAATATAATAAAATTACACTAAGTTAACGGTTACTCAAAATACATTCTCACTACAGTGTGCAAAAGTACATTTATATGCGTGTAGGCAATTATATATATATATATATATATATCACATGATCACGTGACCGACCAGACCATCAGATGTTGTTACACATCGCTGGTCACAATGCGTTCGCATTGTTTTAGCCTTCTAATGACTCCACCCCACTGGCTAAGCGAGCAGGCCAACAAAAGAAAGAGTGGGAGAAAGAGTGGTGAAAGAGTACAGCAGGGATCACCACACTCTGCCGGAGCCTTGTGGAGCTTTTAGGTGTTTTCACTCAATAAACACTCACAACGCCCGGTCTGGGAATTGATCCTACGACCGCAAGTCTGCTGCCCTAACCACTGGGCCATTGCGCCTCCACACACACATATATATATATATAGATAGATAGATATATAGATAGATAGACAGACAGACAGACAGATAAATAGATAGACAGACAGACAGATGGACAATTAAAAAGGCAGATAATCAGACAGACAGATGGATGGACAGATAAACAGATGGAAAGACAGGCAGACATACAATCAATCAGACAGACACACAGACAGATAGAGGAGTAGTTTCATAATCTATGCATCAAATACTAAACAGGAAATTTGTAGGAAAATGTTCTTCAAGTTATATTATTTCTAAGTGAAAAAAAAAAATTAGTTTAAGCCAATCGAAAACTTATGGCTTTCTTTTAAATTAATGTTTACAAGTTACATTGGAGATTTAGGAAGAATCATACAAAGAGCAAAACTTTTTGAGGATAAAAGGATATTTAAGAAAACCTACATTTCTTATAAACTTATTAGTTTAGAAGATTTAATATTCTACTTTCCTTTACAGCCTCTCTTTTTAAGTGTTTCTCCACATTTATTTCGCTTCACTTGTAACTAGAATTTGTTTCACTACTGAATGTGCTTCTTTAAACAGAACAACACTTTCATAAGTATTTCATTTTCTTTACTAAATATTATTTCTTTCAACATTTGCCCTCGCTCTCATCATCCATCTCTCTCACTTGACATACTTGAAGTTTCTTTTTTTTTTATATTTCTATTTTCTTTCTTTCTATTTTCCCCTGCAGTCGCTTTCTTACTCCTCTCTGTCTTTATTTATTCCCCTCTCTTCCTCCAGACTCTTCTTTTTATATAGATATTCCCATCTTCTTCTACCACTCTGTCTTCTGCCATGTTTATCTTTATTTGAATTGTTCTCCTTCTGATGCGATGCAGCAAAGCAATATTAGATTTTATCAACAAGCCAAGACCTATGGCGAATTCAACCTTTCTTACTTGTGTAAATGCAACCCTTACAAATATCGGTTGAAGTGTTGAGAGATTAACATACTATAGATATTGTATCTGAAAATTAAGAAAGCTTATCATAAAGAATAGACTTGGGTCATGGAAAAATCTAATAAAGTAATGTAAACAAAAATCCTGGAAAGAGATAAATGCTTCAACTAAAGTCTACATTCCGTTTTCCTTTAGCTGTAATTCCTATCGTCCAAGTAACTCATTAATCTTATTTCCTGACAATTTCAAGAAAGTTGTATGATGGAAGTTGATCTTAATAAACAATGCTACAGATAGGTGCAATATAAGTATTAGAACAAATAAACTTTGTGTATAAACTACTTGAGGTCTTAGAAAAGGCAGCACAGCTTGCAAGAAAGCTTTCAGTTGTAGATTTAGAATTAAGAAAGTATGTTCAATATACGATATTAGAATGTAGTTCTTATGAGTGTACGAGGATCAATTTATAAGAAAAACCTTTATTCACACACTGACATCTTATTCAGTAAATGCAAGAAATTGAATAATGCAATTTAAAAAAAAAAATCAAAATCAGTCATTGAAGGAAAATAAATATTAATTTTATTCAGAAAAGTTTGGAAATTCTGGTGTGATTGAAGAATATTTTTCTCATACTTTGACTGCCTTTCACCCCTTCCAAACCGATTTGATTTTTCATGCTCATTCCCCTCCACAAAGACTCTTATTTGAAAAGAAACACCAATGAACCTCTTGATAAGAAATAATACAGTTTGCCAGTACACAGCGGCTAGAGAATATGTTGATGAGAGAAGATTAAGAAGATAATCCGACCTATTGCCAAAAGAGATGACCCTCATCCCAACTGCAAGACAAACGAGATGGCACACTGACCCCTTTGTTGCTATTCTCTTAGAGATTGCATCCAGTTCTATGTTAGAAAACTGCCCATTATAGCATGTTCATTTTAAATGAAAACCTTTCATCATAATTTTATTGAAGAAGCCAAAGTTATGTTCCCAACGTCATATTAATAGAAAACTAATTTCTTTACAAAATATCTCCACAATCTTGATTATTTTTCAAAATTAATTGAAAAACACAGGCAGTGTATGTTATTAGAAGTAAAGATGGAATGTCTTCATTGCCTGTTGTGATACTAACCAAAATGGGATTAACTTTATGTTTAACTGGGATGAAAGTTGACTGCTTTCCTTTTGTTGACGCAATTGCATTCCTGAAAGCTATGTGACTGAATTTGTTTGTGTCATATTTCTGACCCCTCTTTGTCGGACAGTAATGTGGATATTATTATGAAGACTCACTGGAAGTTTAACGGAAGGCAGAAAAGTACAGTTGAAGTATTTATTGTATGTGTGTATACATACATATACATGTATATCGGTAGCAATAAAATGTTTTTGTAGTGTACACAATAGTATATTGGTAATAAATAATAATAATAATAATAATAATAATAATAATAATAATAATAATACTAAATGCCCCAATGCAGTACCAGGCAGTGGCTCTCATGGCATCTAATCTTAACTGATTGGCAGTGTTACCATGTACATGTTTGTCTTGGTGTAAAAGATGGGCTACAGCAAATATTCTGCTCAATACCACAGATCTGCTTGTCAGTTGCTTGACCATAACCAGTTGAGCATGTCCCTTAGTGGCTCTGATCACAAGCAGAAGTAGTGGGGGAAAATCATAGCCATGTGCTGAGAGGAATTTTTGGGGGTTTGAATAATTCACCTTTAGAAACATGGGTGTTTCATTCAACATTCTTATACAACCCTTATTCAGGGACCTTTTGAGCAGGATAGGCTACTCGGCCTGAAGAAAATTCTACGTGGACTCCATCTGTAAGGTCATGCACTGTTTATCATGATATGAGATCACTTTGTCGCACACATATGGTTGAGATGCATGTGCTTGGTGTACCCTTATCAGATGGATAGTCATGATGGTTATACTGGGTTTCATATATCTTACCCCAGTGTCACTTTGATGGCATGCACGGCTCTATCAGTCAATAATAATAATAATAGTAATTCTTTCTACTAAAGGCACAAGATCTGAAATTTTGGGGGAAGGGACGAGTCAATAACATTGACCCCAGTGTTTCACTGATACTTAATACATCAACCCCTAAAGGATAAAAGGCAGAGCCAACTTTGGCAGAATTTGAATGAAATGGACAAAATGCCATTAAGCATTTTGCCCAGCATACTCACAATTTAGCCAGATTGCCACCTTAATAATAATAATAATAATAATAATAATTCTGAAACAGACACAAGCAGAGATTAACCAACTCGATCGCACTAGCAGAAAGACAATGACAATACATGGTGCACTCCATCCTAAGGCAAACGTACACAAGCTCCTACATGTAGAAGTGTAAAGGTAGGCATGGCCTGATTAGCATATGGAAGGGCATCAACAGTGGAAGAAGAAACATGGAAGAGTATTTGAGAAACAGCAAACAAAGCCTGCTACAGAGGGCTTTATATTTGGTACCCACATCTGATAGAGCTACTGACTCCCACTCACTGCTAAAGCATGAAGACTTGAAACTGTTGCCTAGTCTGTGCCTTAATTGATATTCTGAACGTTAAAATGATGAAGATGTATATATACAACTAAGCACTTAAGTTACAGCTAAGTGTCTTATAGGCGCAAAAACCAATGGTCCCTCTCTGACTGGTCATAACAAACGACCTTCTAAATATATTACCATTCTAATGTTTTAGAGTGTGCCTCATTTCAGATATATGATCTACTGACTAATATATCTACTGACCAATATATCGTTTAGAGAGTGCGTGGGCTAAGACTACGTGCCCTCCATTGGTCAGTTAAAGTTGATACAGTGTCATGTGACAACTTGCTGGAGCTGCCTGCTGGAGCCTAGCAGTGGGTATTTAAAAGGAAATTTGACAAGATAGTCAGTCGCCCACTGACACTCATTGACGCTACATTGAAGAGGCCAGCGAACAGAAGAAAGAAGGAGAAAGAAGACATGCACTCAACACCAGAGCTGAAGGCACCTCCGAAAGGGGGGAGGGGTCCCGCCATGTCAAAACGGTAGAGGAGTAGGGACTGAAACCGAATGTGATTCCTCCTGATGATGTCTTGAGCTAACTGGATCCTATAAAGGAGCTGTTGTGGGAGCAGACCACGAAACATGGTTGAAATTCCTTCCTATGGAGAAAGACACACACACACATGTATATATATATACATTGGTGCTATATAAGAGGGATGTTGCTCCCTTCTCTCTCAAACTAGAGCTTAATTGCTATCATAGAACCAGTTGCTATCATATAACCCAAAATGATGCACAGAATTGTGAAGTTGTTATTTTATATCTGAAATTATCAGTTTATCTGTAATCTGAAAACTGAGCTAAAAGTTCTAATGAAATGCACATCCCTGTGCATTCAAATACACAAACATGACACATGTTGGCACTCTTTTGCCTTCTTTTTGCACTAGATGGCGCTAGGGTTTGTTGTTTATTATTATTATTAGCTTTTAATGAAAAAACATAAGAACAGACAAAGTCAACTGTATCTGAGATGGAATTGTGAATAAAAAGGAAGATAAGTGAACTTTATGTCAGAATGGTTAAACAAACATGTGAAAATATTCATTGCTAATCAAAACTGATTGGATCAATAAAATAAAGATTGACATCGTTATAGATGACATGTTAATGAGATTAGTAATCAGTTGGTATATATATATATGAAGGAAGTTAAATAAAAATAATTTTTAAAATAGAATTAATACATAAACAGAAAGATAGATAAATAAAAATAAAGCATGAAATAAAACAGACGTAGCAGGTTTTATGATAAAGCTGGTACTGAAAACATATTATCTGATGTCAAATGATTCTATCATAGCTGAAGTAATTTATAGAAGTAATCACATTGACAACTGCTTTACGCTTCAGTTCACCACAAACTCTGATACATGTCAGAGACTTTCTTAGTGCAACTCTTTTGGGCAAAGCTAAACTTAGAGCCATAAAGTTGCAGAGGAAATACATAAGTAGAGAACAAGCGCAATGATGGAGTGGGATGAGAGTGGGGCGTGGGGGTGGGTTTGGGGGAAAGAGGAGTGGGTTAATATTAGAAACTGGATTTAGACAGGCAGATAAGGAAATGCAAAGAAGAAGAAGAAGAAAATGTGTGTGTGTATCTGTGTGTGCATGTGTCTATACACACACACACAAAATCAGAATTGCGGAGTAGAGAAGAAATGGAGCAAAACAAAATTATTAAGACGTAAGGTTAATTTTAAAAAGTCATTAAGCTTCATTATTTCAGATTTAATTACTTTTTATAAGAACAACAAAAATATATCACTATCACTTATGATGTTAGGTAAAAGCACAAAACCTCAAATTATGGTTTATATTCAAATTTTCTGCATCTATTGCACACTTCTCAACCATTCAGCCTCGCATCCCCTGCAGATTTCATACCACCTGCCTTTTGCATGCAATGAAAAACCAATAAAGCTAATTAGCTACCTTAACTCTTTTGCACGTTCCTTATGTTCGCTATAACCCTTCCATTGGAACCATTTGCAGAACTAATTAGATCAACTATGTAACGGAATGCTTATTCTCCACGACAATACCTGGAAACTTATTCCTGTCTTGGAAATAACTTATATAGCTTAAAATAAATCCAGATTAACTGATTCTGTTATTTTTGCATATGACACACAAGAGACATAAAGCTTTTAACAATCACATTCAAAAGTAGGTTGTTGCATGCGAGAACAGCAAAGTGGGGGGGGGGAGATATAAACCGAGCTAAACTTCGTTACCAGTTACACTGGGGACTAATTACCTGATTCTTAATCTTCCTACACTCATTAATTATACTATATCCATCTGTACTAATGATGCATTATCAATTTTACAATCCAACTCTGGTTCAACTAAGTATTGATCATTTCTTTGAATCGCTCCACTCTATCAATCAGTATTAATCGTGGTTACTCCATTTCACTCTTCCTATTAGTTTAAACAAAAACAAAAGAAAAACCCCTATTCATAGATTTATATCCTTTACCTCTTCCATCAAAAGGGATTTACTGCATTTCCCAATGAAAATTTGTGAATCTGGAAGCAAAAATGTTAAATGTCAGGCAATTAACTGCATTAATTAACTCCACAACTGACTAATAACCCTCAGTTTACAACAAATACCTATTTCTTTACTAGCCACAAGGGGCTAAACACAGAGAGGACAAACAAGGACAGACAAACGGATTAAGTCGATTATATCGACCCCAATGCATAACTGGTACTTATTTAATCGACCCCGAAAGGATGAAAGGCAAAGTTGACCTTGGCGGAATTTGAACTCAGAACGTATAGTGGCAGATGAAATACTGTTAAGCATTTTGCCCGGCGTACTAATGATTCTGCCAGCTCGCCGCCTTTTTAGTTTACAACAAATGCCTTCCAATAATGTATTTACCTCAGCTGGAACACATTTGACCCTAGTTCTGTTTAATCAGGGGTAACCTCAGGTTTAAGTGATATGGATATCACTTAAATCTTGGGTTACCCATGTAAATCAAGAGCAATGTGAATAGGAGGGCAAGAGCTATATGAATATCATATGAATGATATTTAGTATAGTGTGGTTGATATAAGATACTCTAAAAAGGGATGAGTGATATGAGTATGATATTAATGATAAGAATAGGAAATAATTTATGTGAATTTGGTAAAGGAGGGATAGGAATAAACACAACAACAGAAATTTAAATTTGGTTCAGTTTTTCTGATTTCTTAGTATTATAATAGGTCGATTTGTTAACCATATTAAACATTTCAGCTCTTTACATAATACAAAACCATTTCATTGTGAATATGTATTGATATCTAGAGCAGTAATTTAATTGGTTGTTTTAATTGAAGCTGATGTTTCTGAAAGTCTGTTACTAAGAAATATATGATATAACAAAACAGGCAGATGATAACTGATAAAAACGTTCCTTATTGATTAACTTTATCATTTATTTATTTAACAATTATTATTATTATTACTACTACTACTTTCCACAAACACTTTGATCCTAGGCTCTCAAATATTATTCAAAACTAATGTTATATATCAGAAATGGTTATTGCTTACACAGATGCAGTATCAACATGTTTGTTTATCCAGCAATACTACTATTACTAGTCAAGTAAATTTAATAACAGAATAATTCAATTGTTATATTTATATTTGATTTAATTATTTGCTGTTTTATTACAGCTCACAACTGCTTGGTTGTTTCCAATAGCTATCATACAAACCCTTTCCTTACACCCCTTTTCTAATAATGATTTCTAGATTCAATGTAGAAATTTTAGCATTCAAAACATTACCTTTTAACATTTTCCCCTTACAAAACAATTTTATAATTCCATTTGAATTAAATCCAATTAATGTAGGAACAAACCGTTAACTCTTATATCAAAACAATTTCACATAATTAAATCTCCAAAACTAACCAAAGATTCTAGAACTATGCTTTTCTGTAAGAGCTTTGATTGAAAGAAATATTACCAACACATTTTGAAAACTTCTGATTACAAACTTGTTTGGAAATACAAGCCAGAAATTAAGCCACGAGTCTCCTTCTATTAAAGACATCCTTTTTAATATAATTACTGTAATAACAATTTCTAGCTAAAGATACATAAGCTATCATTTTTAGCTGTATTTAAATACATGGCTAACCAAATATTTTGTCAGTTCTCATTTCATAAGGTATAAAGACTATGATGATTAAGGGTTTCTGGGACTGTTATGGTATTAATTTTCCCCAAAGAGGGAGCTACAATATGTGTGCTCAACCTACAAGAAATAGCAACCAAATCCTATCATACTGTTTCAGAAAAGTGGAGGACACTTTGGATAATGCAGTCTTAGATGAAATATGCTTGAAAGAAAAACAAAAACATGGGATGGTTACTTCTGGAAGGCTTTTTTTTTTATATATGTCTGCTTAATCGGGGCTTACTTGGGGGCAACACAGCAAAACCAATTTTATAAAAGACTTTGAACTTAGAAATGTGATGAGTATTGCATATTTTCAATTAATGAACCATCTAACTCGATGCTCTACGTATAACTGACAAACTATGTTTATAAACACACACACACACACACACACACACACACAGATGCATGTTTGTATGTACCACACAATACATTCTCTAAATGATTTTCCAGTGAAATCCAGTGTACAATAGGGCTGTATTCTCTCCTCATCCTCTTCTAAGTTATCAATGGGATCATATGTAAACAAACATCAGATAGCCAGAACATACAGTGGACACTTATATTTAACCTTTTAAAAGATAATTTTATTTATGTAGATGACTTGGCAGCTGTCACACAACATAGAAACCTTAAGGAGGAGAAACAAAACTGATCAATTATGAAAAACAGATAGGGCTTAACACCAACACCTCAGAAACAAGCCATGCGCATAAACTCCAACAATCCTGCACCTGTCACTGTCATTGGTGAGCCACTAGATTATGGGAAGGATATTATATATCTACAAAGCATTATTAGTAAAGTTAACAGGGCAGAGAAGGACCCCTGAGTAAGGTTTGCTAAAGCTCAATGAGCATTCATAAGACTGCTGGATTTTGGAATCAAGGTAATTCTCAGGACGAAAATTGGACTCTGTAATGGCAATGCCAAACCTGTCTTCATTTATGGCTCAGAATACAAGGATGCTGGTGAATGATGGTGGAAGGTGACAGGAATATGATCGATGCTTTCCACAATGGATGCCTGATGCATCCGGTGACCCAGCAAAGTACAAAATGAGGAGGAGCTGCCAATTGCAATAGTATGGTCCTTGATATAAGACATTGGCAGCTCATATCATTCGACTATATATGCAGAATGGACAAGGATAGGATGTGAAAGACAGAATTAAGAAGGACACTGGCTGGAAAGTTAAGCCATGAATGGACAATGAATGCATAGCACTGGACAAGCTGACCTGAGCTAAACAATAATAACTCCTCATTGTTTAAAGAGAAATTTTTTCAAACAGTTATAAACTCAATCACCAGAATCCAACTTTTGTTATATTATAGTTTATGAAATGTAACAGTTTTTGAGGCTTGCAGGCAGATCATGGCTGCGGGGTTAAGAAGCTTGCTTTGTAACTACAGACTACGGGGATCCTTCCACTGCATGGCACCTTGGGCAAGTGTCTTCTACTATAATCCCTGGTTGACCAATGTCTTGTGAATAAATTCAATGGATGAAAACTGCATAAAAGCCTGTAATATGTGTGTGTGTGTGTGTGTGTGTGTGTGTGTGTGTGTGTGTGCGCGCATGTGTGCATGCGTACAGGCTTGAATGTCGTTATGCTTGTTCCCTACCATGCTTGACAACTGGTGTTGGTTTGTTTATATTCCTTTCACTTGTGGATTGATAAAGGAGATCAGTAGTATAAATACTGGGCTCAATATATTTGGCTGAACCCTTAAAAGGTTGTGCTTCAGCAAGGCTGCAGTCCAATGAGAAAAAGAGAAAAGATAACCAGGCTCTTGGGTAGCAGTGTGAGGATAACTTCCTTGTGCTCTCCCATAATGAAAACCCTGAACAGGGTCACAAAGGGCTGTTCTTTCTCCTCTGACCAAGTTATACCTAACTAAGCCACTAAAATAAAGAAAGAAAATGCATCAAGTCAACATATATAATTGTTCATAATTCAGAGAGGAAAACGCAAATCAATGATGACAGAAATATGTGGTCACACTGACCAGCTAGAAACAGTAACCTAATCTCCTTTAAATCAAATTATGTGGTCACACTGACCAGCTAGAAACAGTAATCTAATCTCCTTTAAATCAAATTATGTGGTCACACTGACCAGCTAGAAACAGTAATCTAATCTCCTTTAAATCAAATTTCACTATATTAAGCAAAGGACAAAATTGAATAGGTAGTCCTAGATATCCCCCAAATGAAAGGTTGGCCTTGGTTAGACTGCTGTTGACCAGAGGTTTGTTTGTTCAATAACAATTGGACTGGAACTAAATAACAATAATGTAAGCTTTCGAGAATTCCATAGAAATAAAATTTCTTAAAACACTATTTCAATATGACATAACGATAGCATTGTTATGTTCTATGAAGAAATGAGGAATGACAAAAGCAATTATATTGATGAGATAACTTCATTCTACAAAGTATAGATTATAACCAGAAGAGTTCACATGAGAGTTCCATGAAGCTGTTAAAATACTTGCCTACAGCAGAAGTGATAATAGCATCTCTCTCTCTCTCTCTGCACCCTCCTCTTTGACAACAGAAAAAGCCTGAAACTCTTCCCTCCTTACAGAATTTCAACATAACAACCTCTCCTATAAACTCTGCTACTCACTAATTTTTACTGATACTGGCCATCACAAGTTTCCCCAAATTCCAGATTCTTCCACGAAATTATACCTGTAGCTTGATTTTAAAGTCACTTTCTTAACAGACCAATGGACAATATTTTATAGATAGTTGCATCATGATTAAAGTCACTCTGATCCTTTAAAAGCTAAATACACAGTTACGTTATTTCATTTACTTCTAACCTTCAGAGGAACAATGACAGAATTAACAACAAACTGGCAGATGAAATGCATTATAGTATTGAATTACAGAATTTCCCATTTTCAGATTTACCAAGGTAAACTCTCTCTTTAATCTTTCCGGGTGTCAATAAGTGCTGGTTGTCATCTACATCAATTGAGTAAACCAGTTATCAGTGAATGTTCCAACTACAATCAGTGCATCGTTTTGTCAATCTCAGGCTACATTGTCTAATATTTCAAAAGGTTTTAGTTGCCAGACGAGTAATTTGATCTGAGGCTGCTGTGTGTTGAAACTAAAACAATTGCAACACTAAAGACACATGATGTAAATATGTACAAAGGCCATTAACTTCACTTCATCATTTATTAATTGTTTTAAGTTTTTTAATGGTTAGCAGGCATCTTCCATGCTGCAATTGATTGTCCAATATCTCTATCGGCTTTTTTTTTTTTTTTAAGATGGTGGGGTGTTATTTGAGGGTAATTTGTTGCTATATCTAACAGGTAGACTGCATAGAAGCTCTCTAGTTGACTGGACAGCAATACTGTAGTTGATATAATCAACCACAACTTTTCCTTAAATGTGTGTGACTTTGTGCTTATGTTAAAATTAATTATTTCCAGCAGCATATGATGTTGAGTATGAATGTCCATTGTCAAACTTTTAAGACTGGGTCACTGATATTCCATTTAACTTGTCTGATTTTCAATTATTTTAGTTGGTATAATTCCGTATTAGACTGTTTTCCATAATTTCTTTTGTTAATATCTATTGTATTATGTATGATTTACATATTTATGTAAATATCTTTAACATATAAATAAGTCTCTCTCTGAATTCAATTAGGAAAACAATTTTAAGTAAATCTTACTTGATATTTAAAACTGATAACATTTCAGCTTTCTTCGCTGTTTTATTCATGCCCCTCCCCAACTTACTCAGCCCCACAATTTCCAATTCTAATGCCTCTTCTGCCTCATAACAAGGATTCAGCTTCATTACAACTTGTACCCTCCCTCCCCACTGACCACTCTCTTCAATGGAGACATCTTAACAGAGTGAAAGCTAATTAAAATATCTAGGACCACACTCCCTCCTTGCATCAAGAGAGACAACTTTGCAGTGATAGTGAAGGTGACGCATTTAGGAAAATGGGAACCCAAACAAATACAAAAGTTTATGGAAAGGATACTGAACTAACAGCACCGAAGAGATTTGGACTCTGGAAGCTGCAGAGAGGGAAACCCAACGAAGATAGGAGCAATTCTAAATATGGCCCCTTTTGTGCAAATGATGGGCCAAATTCATTCAGTAAAGTGGATGGTGCCCAGAAGGATATCCAGCCAATAATGTGGTGCCCAAAACCATGACAGTCATGAAGACAAGAAAATGCCATAATTACTTACCCACGACTGACACATGTCGTGTTAGCCCTATATGTGGATGCACGAAATGGGGGGGGGGGGGCAGACAGGTCAGGTGGAAGTATGTGGTCATGTGGGAGAACTCCTCTACCACCATCAAATGATTGCATCAACTCTCTTTTCAATGCAGAAAACAGACATCAAAGAATCTGCCAGCCATCCTGGCAAGTGCAACAACACCTCAGGTGTTGACACTAATGATGTTGGCACAATAAAAAGTATAACTGAAGAAATAGTTGAGACGTATAGATGCATGGTGTATAAAAGAGATAAAATAGAAGGGATCTTAGCTATACACACTCCTCCTCAGAAACAAGGAACACAACCATTATTGTTTTGATGTTTGCTTTTCCATGTTTATGGACAAAAGTTACTGAGGCAGATTTTCTATAGCCAAATGCTTTTCCTGCCATTAACTTTCACCTGTTTCCAAACAACACATATGACCAGACACATTTTTTCAGAGTATTCAAAAGGTATGACACTGTCTGTATAACAATGAAACACTCATTTACAACTATCACATGAGATCAAGACGAGAAGAAAAACATACATATACCATCACACACACGACACATGTATGCATATATAGGCCACACACACACTCACACATGATAGGATTCTTTTAGGCTACCAAATCCACTCACCAGGCTTTGGTAGACCTTGGGACTATAGCAGAAGACCCTTGCTCAAGGTGCCAAGCAGTGAGTCTGAACCTGAAACTAAGTGGTTGAGAAGTAAACTTCTTGGATGCTTAATAGCACTAAGGTAGGTGAAGGAGGTGTATTGTTATATTGTTGGCAGAGAAATGGATAACTGAGAGAGTAAGAGTCTGTAATTAAGCTTACACTCATCAGAGGCAACGAGGCAGAGATTTATACAGAAGCAACCAAAACAACTGATTCAGTTACTTTTGCAAAAAGACCTTTTGTCAGTGAATAGCAAGTATTGTTGATGACAATGACTGTAATACTTGGTTCAAACTTATTCCATCAATTACAGGAAGACTTGAGCTCAGAATGTAGAGAAAAGTAACACAGTGGATCAAAAGTATATGATCCACTGCTGTACAAATACTATCAATCTATCACCCTAAAAAATCCCAGGTGTTGGAAAGTTCATGTATCAAACCCAAAATACCACTTACATGCAAAGTGAGTGCCCTGAGCTTATCACAAATCTAAGCATTAATATATATATATATATATATATATATATATAAGTGTGTGTGTGTTTATGTATATATATACAGAACTACGAAAAGAGAAACATTGCACTGTAAAAGATTATTTGTTTCACACACGATATTGAAATAATGTGGATTTAATCATATTTCTAGGTAATCTGATATCAGGAAGATGTCACTAAGACCCACAACACCACTCTCTTTTGAAAACTCAAGGATTGCATGGAGCTCCCCTGGTTGGCCCTGATTTAGTAGGCCTATGATCAAACGCTTTCCAGCTATGAACTTCTTGCTCTTCTTTTTCTTCAGATATGACAGGCTGTGATTCATGGGAAATTTGGCAGTTGTTTTCAGCAGATCAAAGGACTACATGATTCCTGAGAGTCTGAATTAGAAAAATCTCATTTAAAATCAGTTAATAGAGTCCTGTCTTCAAATTTTATTGCCAGTGTCAAAGAAATTATGGTACGACCACATCTTGAAATATAAAAACAAAAGAAAGAAGAAAACCTGTTCTTGAATATTTTATCTTTCTCAATCAGAAATCTATTTTCAATTTATCATTTATTTGTAAATTGGTTGATTAAATAAACAAATCTCTCCTAATGACCTACATGCTGATAATTAATCTGATTAAGAACATCATCACAACAGTGAAACATTTCTGATACGCTTTAAAGACAAAATGATTTCCCCTGATGCCAAACATTAAATAATTCTTCTGATATTCTTGCGTTTGATATTTTCTATAAGCATAAACAGAGTTACATCAAACCCAAGTTGATGGAGCATCAATCTAGAAGACACTGGCAGCCTTCTTCTACTCACTTTCTTCAACCGGAATCCTCTGCTTGCTCCTACTGTTATTGAAACACCTGTTCTTTTCTTCAGAACATCACCATCAAACACAGTTGCAAGACCCCTTTTTATGTCATGGCTTATTTCACTTGTACCTCAAAAAGAATTTTAAAATGTCTTTTACAATATCAAATGCTAATTCTTTGGTTTATAAAGAGGAAACTGGTTAGAGACTCACCAATTGTTTCAGAGAAGATTTGTTAGCTTTCCAATGAAATAGTACTGAATCTCTCAAACCTTTCAAATGCCATTTCAGTTCTGCAGGCTCCCACCTTCATCTTACTTTTTTATTGTCTGCTACAACTCTACAACATTCCAATTTATCACCTTTGCTGTTCATCTTTTGCTTGGAAACAGCCTCTCCATCTGTTACCATTAACCAACTTACTTTCTTCAACCTTCACGCAATGCACCAAAAACATGCACACATGCACTTCCTTTCGCCCCATTGCCACTCATCTACCCATACCTATGGACATGTGATACACTGTTCCTGCTACCCACGTATTGTTATGCCTCACTCAAGCATTAATTACACCTTAAATCTTTTCTGTCAAGTCACATCAGTCTTCAATTGTCATTATTGCAGTCACCCAACATCTCTTGCACATCTAATTATCTTCTCTCTCTCTGCACACATGCACACACACACAGACACACACACACACACCAACAACTTCTCTCATGCTTAGTCCATTCAGTGTATGTCTAGTGTGTACTTTTCTATTTTTGCTTGCTCTTCTCTCCTGAATACTACCAACCATTGCTTACTCCCTGTCAGGTATTGTCATTTACACAAAGACCTTCCATTTAATTCCCTCCCCCCTCCTCTTCTCCTTTCATCTATTATGATAGAAGATAAAGTGTCTGAAGCATCCATACCTCCCTCTTCCCTTTACAGTGGAGTACATCATCTGTGGACTCCCATTCCTCTGTTTTTATTCTATTATCACCAATACTTTCGCTGGATATGCAAAGGGGTCATAAATCAATAACACAGCTTCTTTGTGGCCACTTGACTTGCTAGAAATAGCACCAAAATTGTCATCAAATCACATCATCTTAAAAAAGGAAATGAAATATTGGATAATACAATTCCAGACAGTTCTAAATAGGTGGGGTGGTCACAACTGGAGTAACGCTGGCCAAGAGTTTGTAGATTGTTGCAAAAGTCTTATTGAAACCCTTGGTCATATTTTAGATATCTCGAGCATTCTGTTGTAATGCTAAATCAAATATAAATTAATGGCAGTCGTTTAACTGTGGCAATACTAGGGTATCATCTTCAATAATAAAGTTTGTACATCAGCCACAATACTGACTTTCATTGGTTGTTACTTATTTTATTGGTCTCAGAAGGATAAAAGACAAAATGGATCTGGAGAGACTTTGGACATGAAATGAAAGTGATGCTACTAAATAAAATAAGGTATTTTGTATGACCGTCTCCCAACTCTACCATCCACCTGCCATATGTCTTATATTCGATGAAAATACACAGGAAAGCGTCAACAACTGCTGTGTGAAACTTCTTCAGGTATCAAAATTAACAGACAGCCAATATTATGAATCAATCAATTAATATTTTCCTTTATCTCAAGTAAACATGATAAACACATCTAATTCATCAATGTTTCCTAATCTCCTAATCATAGGAATTCATCAATGATTAATTAGCCAAATTAACTTCTGAGAAACACACACACACACACCCATATATATATATCTACACCTGTGTCTTCTGCAATGGCTTCAATAGCTTAGTTCTGCTGCATGTTGTAAAATGCTTGTCAGTACTGCAGCTATGCATTACAACTTCTGTCCACTGCAGGGAAATGCATCTTTGCACAGCATCTATTTAGTGTGAGATAGTAAGGTGTCTTGCAAAGGAAACTAAGCAGGACTAGAACCAACTAAGCAGGCTAATGGTTTATAGGTATGAGCTACCATCCTGTTGAATGGCAAAGCAGAAATCAATTGATGCCCACTGAGAATTTGTTTACAAGAAATCTATATTTCTTTAGCCATTCTAAGATTTTGTAGTTAGGGTAAGATCATGGTTTGCTGATGAGGTTTTGTAAGACAAACAAAGGTACTGAGAGGTCATCATATTTCTAAAGATCAAGTTCGTGTTGCCAACTGTACTTCATATTTAATTGATTACAACTAATTAAAATTTGCTGGTTTTCTCCCTTGTCTTTCTTGAGCAGAATTAGTCATTTAAATAATGATTTGTTCTCACCACTAAGAGTGTAATTTGAATTAATTGGAATTTCTTGGCTTTCCTATAACAAGTATGCTTCCACTGTCACTATTTACTCTATTGATTTGACCTGTTTAAGTTCAAATCCAAAATTTCAAATGTTGAATATTGATCAGAGAATAATATTTGAAAATCTGCTTCAGTCCATCAACATCTGCTTTCATTTACCCCTCTTGCTCAATCTTTATGCTCAATCATTATGTTTAGTGGAACATAATGTTCTAACAACATTTAGGGGTACATTACTGGTTATGGCATTTAACTGATCAGAATGTTACCATTAGTTTCATGTTGAATATTTAAACTGGGTAATATTGACAACCTTTTGGACACACTGGCATGTGGTCAGTGTGTCTGAAAAGTCAATATTGCCTGGATGCAATAGTGAGTGCAGATCTGACCGATTATATGCCATATTCAGAAATATGCTGCAACAAAGCATAAAAATATAAGCATTCCATTAATCACTTTGAGTTGATTTTTTTCGCCAACTGACGGACAACTAACTGATATCCAGTATGGGAAGTAGCAGTTAAATAATGAATATATATATAGATATATATTATTTCAGGAATGCCCCAAATCATAAGAAGAGACTTTAAGAGAAAATATCAAACACATTCTTAAATACACACAGAATATGAGAACAAATTGTCTTAATTTCTACTTCCCAATTTTTAATTTTTATTTCATAATATTTGAATTCAAATTTTGAATACTTGATGAGATGTCCATGCACATCAAAACCATTAATATTTTATAAAAGTCACTTCATGAAACAAATATAAAAATACTATCCTTTTTTTGTTTCTGCTTTTGCAGATTCCCATGTTACCATTATTATGAATTTGAACTGGGAGCTTGAGTCAGAGTGAATCTTTTATCAGCTGATTACACAACCATGGATGCCATCCCTATGGATGTGTTGCAGTTACTCTCATCAATGGGAAAAGTACCGTTGGCTCAGTTGAGCTCTTCCGCTTCCTCTTCACAATCCCCTGTGCTGTGGTGCCATGACTTTGCTGTACCCTGGCAGAGTGGCTGAATGAGTGTTATGCTCTGCCAGGGAACAGCCTGTTATCTCTCTGCAACGTATTTTCAAAATACCAGCAGGAATTGCTATATGTGCAGGAGTGGCTGTGTGGTAAATAGTTTGCTTACCAGCTTCATGGTTCTGGGTTCAGTTCCACTGCATGGTAACTTGGGCAAGTGTCTTCTATTATAGCCTTGGGCTGACCAAAGCCTTCTGAATGGATTTGGTAAATGGAAACTGAAAAAAGTCCATCGTATATATATGTGTGTGTGTATTTTGTCCTCCACCATTGCTTGACAAGTTATGTTCCTGTAACTTAGCAGTTTGGCAAAAGAGTTTGATAGGATAATTACAGGCTTACAAAGAATAAGTCCTGTGGTCAATTTGTTCGATTGAAGGTGGAGCTCCAGCATGGCCACAGTCAAGTGACTGAAACTAATAAAAGAACACTAAAAAATACCTATCCTGTCTGATTAAAGAAAAAAAATAAAAAGAATCTTTAAACATACCTGTATGCAGTTTCCACTTGTACTTTGCATGGATTCTTAACCTCTTTTCAATCACACACACACACACACACACATCTAGCTATCTAATGATTTATCAATGAATTTATATATGCTTATCTATCTATCTATCTCTCTATGCTAGCATGGAAAACGGACGTTAAACGATGATGATATATATATATATGTATATATTACAATCTTACATACACACAAGCACACACACACACACACACACACGTACATATAGTGTCTTATCTTGTTATGCTCCAAGATTTTACAAAGCTCTCTTCATGTGACCTTTGATTACATGTATTTTTTTTTCCATTTCCTAGATTCAGTTATATATAGTGCCCATATCTCATTATATCTAAAGTATAATCCTCATCTTCGTTTAATGTCTGCCTCCCATGCTGGCATGGGTAATCAATTATATATTTTAGCAACCTCAGAAATATAAAAAATAAAGTTGTGCAT
The DNA here is from genome assembly GCF_006345805.1 of Octopus sinensis. NCBI lineage: Eukaryota > Metazoa > Mollusca > Cephalopoda > Octopoda > Octopodidae > Octopus > Octopus sinensis. The sequence continues at coordinate 4,170,356 of NC_043008.1, read as the reverse complement.
CAGATACTAAGCTTAAAACAATGGAATTCAAAATGAACTTGTGTGAGATTTGAAATTAGGTTGGAAATGTCTGTCACTAAATCGTCCAGTTTGAGCTTTGAAACCTGTTGCTGCTAAATATGTTAATCAACAATTTCTACTCCACTTTGTAAACCAATAATATCATTCATCATACTTTGATGCAATTTAACCAATAAATTCATTTTTCTTCAAATGGCTGTCATATTTTGCCATCTCTAAACTGAAGCAGTTGTAACAGTCTGAATATAATTCATGTATTTATTTCCTCGTTCCTATTGTGAATTTATAAGATTTACACTTTAAGGTGTCAATTCATTTAAATGTGTTAAATGTCATCACTTAAATGATATTAAATCTATCTTCATATATATATACATATATATATCAATGCTCCTAATATCAAAAGTTGACAGTCTAGTCAGAGGTTTCACCCCAGGCTGGGCCATTCAGTATGTGTGTTTTTATATATATATATATATATATCTCATCATCATCATCATCATCATCATTGAATGACTGCTTTCCGTACTGGCATAGGCTGGACAGTTTGCCATGAGCTGGCTAAGCAAAAGACTGCACCAGATTTTGCTGTCTGTTTTAGCATGGTGTTTACAGCTGGATACCCTCCATAATACTAATCACCCCACAGAATCGACTATATATATATATATATATATATATATATATATAAAGAATATGAGGGGTTTAGTTCACTTGTGATCTAAATGAATATAGCTGGGTAAGTGCTACAGTTGGTTGACCGATAGGTTCCAAGATCATGACTAAGGCCCTCTCCCTCACACATCCACTCACAAAACCAATTCATGTCCATCATACTTTCACATTTACAATACAAACGCATCATTCAGAACACTGCCAAAATACAGTCTGGATTTACTTGGGATTTTAACTAAACACCTGTACCTTCATGGAAATACCAACCAACATCCAAATCCTCTGGAAAAAGATGAGTTGTGAACTTTATTCTCCTGCCTCTATTCCTCAAACTACTTTTACTCTTTATTCTTCTATTTTATTCTTTATAAACTGGGAATTTTATTTCTTGTAATCTGTAAATATTTCCCCATCTAAAATATTCATACCTTGTCTCTGATGTCACAATACTCAGTGCATGGACATGCCAACCTACCATTTGGGTTATCTCAGAAACGGTTGTAAGACTTCAATTAATTGCTCTAATTAAATTATTCTAAATGACTTGAGATACTTGTTCTGTCTTGGTTTTGAATTTTTCTCTAATTTTACAATGAGGCGCAGGAGTGGCTGCATGGTAGGTAGCTTGCTAACCAACCACATGGTTCCGGGTTCAGTCCCACTGCGTGGCATCTTGGGCAAGTGTCTTCTGCTATAGCCCCGGGCCGACCAATGCCTTGTGAGTGGATTTGGTAGATGGAAACTGAAAGAAGCCTGTCGTATATATGTATATATATATATATATATATATATGTGTATGTGTGTCTGTGTTTGTCCCCCTTGCATTGCTTGACAACCGATGCTGGTGTGTTTACGTCCCCGTCACTTAGTGGTTCGGCAAAAGAGACCGATAGAATAAGTACTGGGCTTACAAAGAATAAGTCCCGGGGTCGATTTGCTCGACTAAAGGCAGTGCTCCAGCATGCCCGCAGTCAAATGACTGAAACAAGTAAAAGAGTAAAGAGTAAAAGAGAGGAAAGCATAAATGAAAGCGATAGACAAATAGAGAGATCTTTTCTGTTGGTATCAGAGATTTTGAAATTTTATAAAACTTAATATATTGATGTACTTTTTCAAGCTGAATCCAGTTTTGTGACTCATTTATTCAAGAAAAAATTTAGAAAAATGTTCCAGAAGTTAACGCAGGTAGTTTATCCTGCCCCACTCCAATATTTAGTTCATACAATTGAAAAAATGCATTATTTATGGGATGTCCCAATATATATATATAGACACACGCACACACACACACACACACACACACGGTAAGCCTCACAATGGAAGTGGTGTGTTATATTTATTCCTTCATTGCAATCATTGAAACAAAACATGGTTCAGTCAAATCCTAAATATAAATAACTATTCTATAACATTGGTTTCGGATTTTGGCCCAAGGCCAGTAAGTTTGGGTGTGTGTGAGTGGGGGGTAAATCAATTACTTTGAGCCTAGTGCTCATCTGGTACCTATTTTATCAACCCTGAAAGGATGAAAAGCAAAGTCAACCGTAACAACATTTGAACTCAGAACATAACATGGAAGGAAATACTGCCAAACATTCTGCCTTCAATGATTATATGCTATTACGACACATTACATGTGATCCCTGCTCATTTCATCAGGCAAAGGTCAAAAACAGTTTGCCAGCATTTGCAGGATTGCTGACTGAGATATCACTCAGGTTTCTGAAACCCCTTCAATATTATATATATATATATATATATAAATAGGGGAAGAAAGAGAAAGAGTAATACAGTTAATACATTTCCTTAATTCTCTGTCAGTACGTATAAATGTATATCCATGAATACGAACATTGCCTTCATTGCAAGCAAGTTTGACAACCACCAGAAATGATTGACTGGCAAAATATGCCATTACAGTAATTCCAATCTAATCTTAAAGGAATCTTATCAGGAAGGCTAAGACTTTTCCAATATCTCATTTTCTTAAAAGTCAAATTTGAAGGTAAAGTTATACTTTCCTAATATGAATATTTACTCAACAATTTTCTCTTTGATAGAATTTAACAAGTTTTTATTTTTAATATGTAATAAACCAATATGTTTTAACCTTATTGTGTACATCCATACACACATAAAAGTGTTGTGATTTAACTAACAGACTAATCTTCATAATGCTTCTTGTTAGATTAAAAGATCAACTTTCTGTTCCCTTGTCTGATGAATTCATATACAGACTCTCATCCGTTGAGATTTTCAGAATGATGCTAACCTTAACCACAATCTTTCTTGATAGCCATGCACTTGGGTGGGAGCTTAATGTGAGTTCTGTTTGACTCTTTGAATCCCTATTCTTTCTATGTTCATGGTTACACTTTACATACATACATATATTACATATATATACACATTATATACATACATAACATCACCACCACCACCACCACCATCCGTTTTCCATGCAGTCAGGGGTTAGACAGTTTGACTAGAACTGATAAAGTGGGGAGCTGCAATTGGTTTCAGCCTGTTTTGGCTTGGCTTCTACAGCTGGATGCCCTTCCTAATGCTAACCATTCCACAGAGTGTGCCAGGTGCCTTTAATGTGCCACTGGCACAGGTGCCTTTTATGTGTTGCAGGTACTGACCACGATCACAATTTCATCAAGCTTGAAATATGCACACACACACACACACACACACATGCACACACACACACACACACACACATTTTCATATTAATGTATATTTTTATATTAAGTTGTAAGAAAAACAATTTAACATTAAACTGATGCGAATTAATACTTTTTAGTAGAAAACATATTTATTAAACTTTTATAGAAATGGGAGGACAGTAACTTCAAAATTTCAGCCTACTAGCCCTTTGCTGGACTATACACACACACACACACACACACACACACACACACATATATATATATATATATATAAATATAAAGAGCAAGAAAGAAAGAGAGATAGATGAGGTTTGGTGTTGTCAAAATTTGCATTCCGCTATAATATGATTATTCATTTCACTGAGAACAGAATCCCTTCAAGAATGATGTTGATTGCTTTAAAATGTTATTGTCTTTCCTGTGTATCTAGCAACAGTAAATAGTGCTAAAACACATCTAAAATTTGCAATTAAATTCTAATTGTCCTGACTGGAATTAACTGCAGCTAGAATGATGTTAAATCAGCCATAAGTAAAATATTATTCAATATTTCAGACTTCACTTCATTCGACTATGTGATGTGGCTGAATTTGCTTTAGGACATAGAAATCTAGTTAACCTATGTGTGAGCAATTACATTTCCATTTAAAATTAAATAATGTTAGTTTCAAAAATAACTCAAATAAAAAAATAACTGTGTACATATCTAAATAGATTAACATAGGTGTAATATTATTTGTTACAAGACATTAAGTCTTAATCTTGTATTCAATGGGCAGCATTTCTGAAATATCTTTGCTTATATATATATATATATATTTATCAAGTTCTTCTTAAATTATGCAATAATCAATTTTGTGTTACTTTTATAGTTTAAAAATCACCAATAATAAAATTTTGAGAAACTGTTGCATTAATTATTTAATATAAGAATATTTTTTTCAAAATTTTGCAATAGAATTTTAAATTCATACCTTCTTACCTTTGTTTGTTCATAATAGTAAAATTGATTCATTTACCAAACACAAGAATGCTGGTACTTACCTGCAAAAGAAAAATAAATTAGTAAATAAAAATGAAATTATAATAAAATTATTGTTAATATCAATTGAATTATTCATTTAATTTTATTGTTGAAAAGAATAAACATAAGTAAAAATAGAACAAAAATCTATGTGATGATCACATTATATAAGCTCAATAAATTATAGAAAATTATTTAACTTTTACATTTTTTAACTGTGCAATCATACAAAATGTTAGTAACTTATAATTTGTTGAACATCACTTGCCTCGCAAAGAAAGCTACCAGGGAGCTTTAGTTGGGCAAGCCCATGTGTAGCTTGTTACTGTTGGGATGAAAACAAAAACTTGATCAACACTGATAGGAACATCCATGTGAAGGGGTTTGATGTTGGAAGACATTAACCTTCCCCAGACATTAAACTTTATTAACCCGAATAAATTCATTGAGGATTCACTCAAGAAATATCTCTTGAAAATCTATATTTTGATAGCAGGAAGAAAGGGAGCTTTTATGTAGTTGCTCACTCTGCCAGAAACAACAGCCAAATCTATTTCCATCAGTTGATATCATACATTCTTACAACAAAGGAAGAGACATTGGGTAATATGGTCCTTTGTTTCACAAAGCTGTCTACATTGTGGCAAAAACGCTTTTGAGAATAGATTTGTACCAATGTAATCAACCTAGGAGTAAACAATTTAATAAAACTAAAAAGGGCTGCATTGACTTAAATATTAGCAACTCTGAATCATGTTCTGCAATCATACTTCCCAATTTGATGAGCTTTACATGAGAAATGTGTGTGTGTGTATATATATATATATATATATATATCATCATCATCATCATCATTTAATATCCGCTTTCCATGCTAGTATGGGTTGGACGATTTGACTGAGGGCTGGCGAACCAGATGGCTGCACCAGGCTCCAATCTTGATCTGGCAGAGTTTCTACAGCTGGATGCCCTTATTTGAAAAAGGACAAGAATGACTTCACTGGTTGTTCTAATCAATCTAATTTTCTAATAATTGGTTTTTAGATCTGTTAAGTTCTTTGTTAACATTGATGGGGAAATTTTTTAAAAACTCCTTGTTAACTTTTCTGGAGAACTTTCTCACATTCGTCAGTGGCACTTATCAAACTGATCTCAGGTTGTGTTGTGCTGTGTGATTCTATATATAAAGGAATTGGGTGTGTCTGGGGTGAGATTGGGGTTTGTTAGCACAACACAACCTGAGATCAGTTTGACAGGTGCCACCGACGAATGTGAGAAAGTTCTCCAGAAAAGTTAACGAGGAGTCTTTAAAAAATCTCCCCACCAAAGTTAACAAAGAACTTAACAGATCTAAAAACCAAACTGTGAAATCATATTATTAGGAAATTAGATTGGTCAGAACTAGCAGTGAAGTCATTCTTGTCCTTTTTCCAAATATACCAAACTGCAGCTAAGATTTCACACATCTTCCAATATATACATATATCCATGATGATGATGATGATGATACATACATATAAATATATATATATATTCTAATATGGATACATGTATAAATATTGGTACATATTCTGATATGGATGCAAGCACAAATATGATGATAGAGAGTTCCCTTTGTTACCACTTGGTCTTGAGTTCTATTGGACTGTGTGAAAACCTGAGGTAAGTGTCTCCTGTTCTAGTCTCAGACTGACCAATTCCTTGTCAGTGAAACTGATAAAAGGAAACAGTATGGAAACCTGTTATGCATGTGTTTATATCACACACATACCTATGTATAATGACATATGCTTGTGTGTGTGTGTGTGAGTGTGTGTGTGTGTGTGTTTCCATTTCTTGCCTTGCATAACAGCATTGAGGTAACCATTAGTGATGCTCCCTGTCAACAAAATCTGCCTCTGTTTCCATGCTTTCAAAGAGGCGTGGAATAAAAAAAGAAAATTCCTTATTTGAAAAACAACCAGAAGAGGAGGAAACGAGTTGTGAAAGAATGCCTCATCAATATTCGTTCATCCAACCCACATCATGGTGGGATGGAAAAAAACATGTTCAATCAATGAAAGAATTGATTAACTCTCCATAAGCTATTTACATTTAATCCTACATTTCTTCTGACACATTACTATTTGTCAATCGCTCCATTCTTTTGCCTTTTCTCGCGACCAACTAAAGCCTCGTAGCAAACAGAAGCTTTATCAATACTGCACGTTAGGTAGAAGCATAGTAAATATCAGTGATTTGTATATTTTGTAACAGATTCACACACACCCACACCCACATGTGTTTTCACTTCTTTATTTCTGACTTGCATTTCAATGGCTTTCTCAATCCTTTTAACCATTTCACAACACTTAATGATGATGGATCTGTTATCAGTTTTAATGATGAACATTTAGTTGTTCAGTCAATTACACTACTTATTAAAATAATGTATGAGCTTTTCAAGACGTGGAGTTTTCCTTATGTAAATGTTGGATCAAAAAGATTTTTGTTTGAAAACTAAAAATAAAAAGGAACAAACATATCCATGAATATATTTTTTCCTAAATAAAATCTCTTTGAACTGAAATTTACAGATGGAACCGCCTCCTCTTCTCTTCTCTCTCACCAAATCTTTTCTTCCTCCTCATACTTTTAGTTCTCCTCCTATCCGTCTTTGATAATTTTACACTCATTCGATAAGACTGGAGATCAAAACATTCCAATATCAATATCACTTTTAACAGTTTCCTAAACTATTAGAATATGTAAAGTTTATACATATCTCATATTTTCAAAAGGAAATGTTTTTTTCAAAAAATACATCACTTAATATGTCCATTCACGTATGTGGCAGAAGATTTAAAAGTATCGCAGCAGAGTTTTTATGTCAACACATATCGTTATTGTTAATACATTTTATGTATTTATTTTAGAAAATTAATGACATTTCATTTCTAATATTCTTATTAGTCTCTAATACTAAAAACATCTTCCCTCCGTTAATATTTCTTTAAACTCAAGAAAAAGTCTTTTTTTTTCTTTTACTGTTTTCCTTCTGCTTTCCTTCTTCTCATTCACTGCTCCACACAAGTCGCTTTCTTTCTCTCTTCTCTCTTACAACCTTTCTATGTCTCTATGCTTATAATCCGTTTGAACTGAAGTTTATGGAATGAAAGCTCTACATCATAAAACTCGTCTCTCCTCATCCGCCTTTCTCTACCCCTCCATTCCCTTTAAATCTCCAGCTTCCTCGTTTTTAGCTGTCTTAGATACTTCACAAAACAAAAAACTTTACATACGTTACATTCATAATTATATATTCACTCACACGAGCTTATCTTACATTTTCCTAAGAGTGTTAGATTGAAACATTGACCAGTTTATCCCTCTCTCTCTCTTGCTATGTGTGTGTGTGTATATATATATATATATATATAAATGTCACAATATATGGATTTGAGTAATACTCCTTAATGTGTCATTGTAGAAACCATATAGAATATATAGTAATATACAAGGAAAAAGGATAAGGAGTGTATCAAGTCATGCATGACTATACATATATATATAGTGTGCACCTGCATGGGTGTGTTGTTAAGAAACCTGCTGTTCAATCATACACAGTTTCAATTTCAGTCCCACTCCATGGCATCTGGGACAAGCATGTGTGCCATTCTATCCCTGGGTTGATGGGCTGACAAAAGCCTTACGAATAAATTTAGCACACAGTAAGTGGAAAAGAGGCCCATTATATGCAAACACACACGCATGTATACATCTATACATCTCTCTCTCTCTCTCTCTCCTCTCTCTCTCTCTCTCTCTCTCTATATATATATATATATATATATATATATATATATATATATATATATATATATATACACATTCATATATATATATATCTATATATTAATATATACATCTATATATATATCTATCTATATATCTATCTATCTATATATATATATATACACACACACACACACACACACATATACATATATATATATATATATATATGTATATATATATATAATATATATTTATACACACACATATATATACATACATATAGATATATATACATAAATATATATATATATATACACACATACATATATAGATATATATACTTAAATATATATATACACACATATATATATAGATATATACATATATAGATATATATACATAAATATATATATATACACACACACACACATTCATATATATATATATATATATATATATATATATATACTAGCATTAAAGATCCGTCGTTGCCGGGTCATAGTGCTAGTGCATGTATGTATGTGTATATATATGTGTACATATTACATGTACATCTATATATATATAGGATTATTAAATCTCAGAATGAGATGTAAACAGTAATCACTCGATAATGTAAAGTATAGAAGCCATCTTAATATGGCTAACCGCATAGGGGAGGGGGTGTTACTGTAGCTCTATAGCCCCAGGAGATCGTCGTCTCCAGCTGGCTTTAGACACCATTTCAGTGCCCTTGAAGTATTTGCAAAGGAAGACCATCCCTTTCTCGCAAGCCTGAGTGATACACTCGGACTAGTTTTGGGATTATTGTCCCTTATCAACGGGCGGTAACCACCAGGTCGCGATGAAAGACAAGGCTGCTTTGCAAATATATAAGAGTTTTTCTAGTGACGTCTGCCACTGATTTCGAAAAACTGACTGTAAGCATTATTATACTTTACATTATTGAGCGATTACTGTTTACATCTCATTCTGAGATTTAATAATTAGCAGTGTTAACAGAAAGAAAGTCATAGAAACTGAAAACGTGTTTGTATGAAAAAAAACTGAAAACCCTTAATACTCAATATTTGCAATAAGTTATTTTGAGATAATAAGATAAGATTTTCCTATCAAGAATACAATAATTCAACACAATAATTGAAAAGGAAATGCTATTATGATGATAAATTCCCTGATTCCAGTTCTTGGACCCATTACTGAACCTGTATATAACATGCCCACTGAACTTGCTAGGAATCCTATCTCCCTAAAATCATACCCTTCAGTCTTAAAGGAAGAACACAGAATATATAATTCTAAGTAGTTCTTCTAAAAAAGGATGTTTGTGGTTGGTTTGCTCAATAACAGATGATCTGGGGGATAATACCAACGTTGAATATTTAAAGGAAAACATAATCCAAACAAAAGATATATAAAGTACAAATACAACCAGGAAGCCGCAATGCAGTTGCTTGACCTGCAAGAAATAGCAGTTGTAGTTTCCTTGAATGTCATCCTTGAAGCATAGATATCATCCACTATATTTTTTGGTTTATTCTTTTACTTGTTTTAGTCACTGGACTGTAGCCATGTTGGAGTGTTGCCTTGAAGGGTTTAAGTGAACAAAGTGACCCTAGTAGTTTTTAACAAGTTTTTTAAAGGTATAAATTGTATTGGTTTCTTTTGCTGAACTACTAAGTTATAGGAGCATAATCAAACCAACAAGGTTTCACAAGTGATGGTGAGGAGGAACAAACACAGAAAATGCACACACACACACACACACACACAAATGCACATAAATGATGAGCTTCCACAGTTTCCATAAACTAAATTCACTCACAAGACATTGGTCAGTTTGGGCCTACAGTAGAAGACACTTACACAAGGTGTCACACAGTGGGATTGAACCCAAAACCAAGTGACTGCAAAATTCAGCTCCTTAACCACACAGCCACACAAAAATGAAATACGATAATCATGGTTGGTATGTCTTTCATCAGATGTGTTTTTGATTATATCTCACCTGGGGCTAGTTAAATATTCCACAATTTCTACTAGCTAGCTACTATTGTTACAACAAAGGCTACAAGATTCCAACAGACCTCTTACTAATACACGGCATTTTCTGATAATGAGAGTGACGAGAGAGTGACAAGAGCTTGATGCAAAAAACTTCTTTTCTAACCCATGTTGATATGCCATGCAACAAATGAAACACACACACACACACACTTCACACACCCACACACACCCACACACACGTGATGGATTTCCATGCAGTTTCCATTTACCAAATTCCGTTCACAATGTATTGATCAACTCAAAGGCTGTAGAAGAAAATACTTGCCTAAAATGTTTATTGCGCAGTGGGATCACATCCAGAACTGCAAAAGCTACAAAGTGAACTCTCCTTTATCCCACAGCCATGCCTGCACCCCTACTTGTTGGTTAAAAGTTTAGAGAGAGAGAGAGAGAGAGAGAGAGGGTGAAACTTGTTAAATAGGTTAGGCTAAAAGACCCAGGAAGGAAGATGAGGTCAGGATTGACAATAATGACACAGAATCAATAGAAACGGAGATAGACTATTATTTCAAAGCCAACCGAATCGAGCTGCCGAGAAAATTAGGCAGTAAAATGATAAGGATGATGAATTGTGATGTTGTTGTTGTTGTGTAGCTCCAAATTAACCTCTAACTCTGTTGGTCTGTGATCAAAGACATTACAACAGCCATGACCCTGTAATCTTCGATGCAATTTCTTTTTGCAGGGCATTCTCTATCTAGGACTACAAAATGCAATGTAACCTGATTTCTGAAGGATAGTTTGTTGCTACACCTAGTAGAACATGATGATGATGATGATGATGATAGAAGTTAAACTAAGTAATCAGATCTATTGATCAGTCCTTTATATACATGTAGTCTAATGATTAGGCTTGCTGACAGTTTTGATATTGAAAGTATTAGTAGTAGTAGTAGTAGTAGTAGTAGCAGTAGTAGTAGTAGTTAGTAGTAGTAGTAGAATTCGCTCGTGTTCTTTAGTTTGGTTTTGCCATCATACTTAGTGCCATGTTGAAAGAGAATCTTTAGCTGAGCAGATCTGTGATGAACAGTGTTCCAACCATGACCATCTCATTCTCTTTCTCAAGCACAGTGTGTAAAGATATACATGTCCTTCCTTTTGTACAATAGCAGAGTGTGATTTGTGGAAAATTTGGTTATTATTTCTAGCAGGTTGAATCACTGTACAAAGGCACTCACACCGGCTCATTAAAATAAAATATTATTGAGCAAGTATGAAGATATGAAATTATAAGATGATGGCTCCTCTGCTGGAACTGGTAATCAGCTTGTATTGATCAAAATATGAAAGTTGCCACAAATAAATTATTGATGGAATATATTGTCTGTTGATTACTTTTCTTATTACTCTGAGATGAGGTTATTTTTAAACTGTGAAAGAAGAAACTAATTGAGTGAGTAACTTTTAGATTTTACCTGGAGGCAGAGAAGGGGACAGGGATGAGATGAAAGTGGGGCAAATAAGGATGGATGAAAGTGGGGTGGGGTAGATGATAGCATGGTAGACAGATGAGTAGAGAAAAAAAGGAGAGAGAGAAAAAGAGAGAGATGTAAAGATAGTATGACAAATACATAATAGGAATGAAAAGGAGGAATAATAAGAGAGAGAGAGAGAGAGAGAGAGAGAGAGAGAGAGATGGAAATGAATAAACAAAGAGAGGCAGAGGGATAAAAGGGATTGTGCAAGACCTAAGTCTGAATTAACATTTAAGATTCTGTCTTGAAATTAATAATCACCCAATAATCAAATCTTGTCTTTCTTCCAGTATTATTCAAAGAAAAGCGAAAATAGATATTAACAGAACTATATTGGACAGCAATGACAGACAGATATAGTAAGAATCAGATTATCTTTGGATCCAATCCTCAAAAATAATGTGCTGATTTAATGGTTGAGAAATATTCGATGTTCCTTTTCCCAGTAAGCTAAATTTCCTTCCTGTATAAACTTTACAAAAAATCCCCAATATACGCAGGAGTTTGCTAAGGTAATTTGTGTTTCATTCTGCAACTGAAATTAATATTATTCTATATTAAGAAAACACATTGCAAATTCCATATTAGCTCAATGGAATACAGAAAATGGACTTGAAAAGATAATTAAGGAGGAACAGGATATCTTGTGTGGCATTAAGTGAGATGAAAATTCATGATAAATGTGAAAGCTATCATTTACATTAAAATAGGGAGTTTATCCATAATTGCAATATCAAAGTAGACTAAATTACCATATATATATATATATATATATATGTACAAATGTTCATATGTATGTGTGTGTGAGTATGTAAATTTAGGCTGTTTAGATATTCCAGTTACACACAAGCATTTATATGTGTGTGTTTGTGTGTGTGTGTATGTATGTATGTATGTATGTATGTATGTATACACACACATACATAGACACAGGCACGGCTGTGTGGATATGGAGTTCACTTTGTCACCCTTTGGTTTCAAGTTCTGTCCCACTGTGTGGCACACTGGCAAAGTAGCTTCTCCTACAGTCTTGAGTTGACCTTTTGAGTGAAACAGAAGAACACCATACTTGTTTGTGTGTTGTGTGTAATACATTACTTAGAGATTATCTAATATATATTATACAGTAGTAGCCCTGGGTAGATTTTCTACCTGGCCAGCTCCTGTCCACCGTCCTACCCATGCATACATGGAAGATGGATGTTAAACGATGATGAGGATAAATGTTATATATATATACATGATATAATGTGTCTGTGTTTACACATTTGTATATTTGTGTGAATGCTTACATTCTGCTCTTTGCATGAAAGCTTTGAGTTAAAGACTGGTTGTGTGTTATTGATATTCTTCATCAACAAATTCAACCTCTGGCTTTGTGCTTTAAAACTTTAAAACAAGTTGAACAAAGTATCCCTAAAATGTAAAACAGCCAAAGGCTATTGACAGGGAGGGTATCTGTCCATATATAATACTTATTTGTTCAATGCATGGAAGCATGAGAGAAAAAAGCATACATGAAACAAGTGACATTGTGTGTGTGTGTGTGTATGTGAGTGTATATATACACATACACACCCACATATGCATATATAAATGTGTATACGCATAATGGACTATGCCTAGATTTTGACATAACATCCAGTTGTTTGATCAAATGTGCAAACTTATTCACTGAGTTAGCATGTGAAGTGGCTGAGTATTCCGCAGGCATACTTACCTTTAACTTAATTCAGAGTAACAGTGTGACAAAGCTGGATGCTGTCTAGATGGCACTTGCCCAAATGTCACACAGTGTTCTTTTGGGCTACCAGCTTCTACCGTAACCTCAAGTTCCCTTGTGATTGCAATGCTAACCTCTTAATCATCAATCTATATACAACCACTATGAAGCTATAGATATTTTACTTCCTCTCCATTGGCAACAAATTTAACATATTGCCCTATAAGTGGTAACAATAAAGACCAACACAGAAGAAGGAAACTCTTTGGTGCAGATCGTACAAGTGGAAGGTATTCTATAACTCAATTCCAGATTACCATTTCCTTGCTGGGGTCAATAAGGTAAGTACCGGTTGAGCACTGGGGTCAATGGAATTGTCTTACTCCTTTCCCTGAGATTACTGGCCCTGTGCCAAAATTTGAAATCAGTTTAATTCTATGGTAGAAAACACGTGCCCATAGTGCTGTACCATGTGATTGAACCCAGAATCTTGTGATTGTAAATGGACTCCCTAACCACTCAGTCATGCTTGCACCCATATTGGTTGCTTAAAAAGATTTTATGAAACTGTATTATATTCGAGAAAGAAAACACTATCAGTCAGTCTTAGCCTAAAGTTTAAAAAGCAAAAACAAAACAGAAATTATACCATTATAAATCATTAGTAGCAATTAGGTTAGTTTCTTTAAGTAAACTGCATTTTTTTACCAAATAAGATGTGTCAAAAGTTTGCAAATAACACCTGAGGCTAATAACAAGATAAACAAACTATATAAATATATCCTTAAAAAAAAAGGGGAAAATCGCTAAATATTGATGCCATTAGAAAAGCTTTCTGGAGCATAATGTGGTTTTATAGATTGTTTTGAAATTTTGTTTTTTTGCATCATTATTTTGTTTTCAATATAATTAATGAGGTTCTAATATATTCTGACCTCTGCGTTATCTTTTAGCATGGCTGTGCGGTTAGAAAGCTGACTTCTCAATCACATGGTTTAGTTTCAGGTTCAGTCCCACTTAGGTATAGCCCTGGTCTGAGCAAAACCTTGTAAGTGGATCTGGCAGGGAAACTGAAAGAAACCCATTGTGCAGGCGTGTGTGTGTGTGTGTTAATAGATAGATAGAAGTGTGTGTGTGTGTGTGCTTGTTCCCTCGTCCTGACACTGTGTGGTAGTTGTGTGTGTCATATAAGGAGTGTCACTCATTTCCAATATTCTGCCTAAGTCTACCTGGCTGTGGAAAATTTGCTTCAATAAACTCTGTCCAATCCTTGCAAGCATGGAAAAGTTGGCATCAAGACAATATGATGATTACTTTACAGATGATGGTGAATTAGCAGAGTTATTAGAGTGTTTTGTGGTATTTGCTTTGATTCTCTGTATTCTGAGTTCAAATCCAACTGAGATCAACTTTATCATTCATTCTTTTAGGGTTGATAAATAAAGTAAAAAACAAGGACGGAGGATTGGTAGAATTGTTTACAGGTCGGACAAGTTGCCTTATACGTTTCCACCGTTTGTGTTTTAACGTCAATGCTGACAATAATACTAGTTTCAAGCTGTATCAACCCTGGTCTTTCCTTAGAACAACAGCAGTGATTTGGTGACGGGAGACTCGAATGAACGAACAATTGTTGCCCCTGCATAAAAGCCTTGAATGGGCCTGCAACCCGGTAAGGAAGTTACCATTTGCATTATATAAGGAAGTTGTTGCTCTGAAATGATTTGATTCAGAGATGCATCATCGTTTAACATCCGCTTTCCATGCTAGCATGGGTTGGACGGTTCGACCTGGGTCTGGCAAACCAGGAGGCTGCACCAGGCTCCAGTCTGATCTGGCAGTGTTTCTACAGCTGGATGCCCTTCCTGACTCCAACCACTCTGTGAGTGTAGTGGGTTATATACATATGCGTGTGTGTGTGTGTTTGTGTGTCTGTATTTGTTCCCCCAACATCGCTTGACAACCGATGTTGGAATGTTTACGTCCCCGTAACTTAGATGCATCACAGAAATCATTGGTTTGCATCTCATCATAAGAATATGTGATGTTAATTAGAGTAATAAGCTATCAAATGACCAATTCAAGGTAAGCTAACTTTGGATGGTACCATGTAAATAGTGGTTGTGATCAGATTTGGTGGCTTCATGTACTAAGTTCAATTTCTTTGATTAGAAAAGTTCTCTGTAAATGACTTTTGTTCTAGCCATGGAAAAAAAAGCATTTCTCTCCTGCTTAATATAAAAGAACTTAAAGAGGGGAAAAATGTGCCTCGCTTCTTTGATATTTGGAATAAACAAAATTTTTCTTTAGACTTTGTTGTGTATTAAACAATCAGTACTGGATATTAATATTAAAATCCATCATAAATTAGATTATGTTTTTAAGAAATAGATTAAATGATAGCAATAACAAAAACAAACAAACAAACAAAAAATAACAACAACAAACAATCCCCCCCCCCCAGCCCAATGCATTAATACACAACATCTAAGTGAAGTAGAATTTCAAAGCTCTCTAGAGCTGTGGATGTTTGGAAACTGGAATAAATTTCTACAAGATCTGACTTGAGTGGAATGAACTGAGCATAATTTGGAGATCACTCCATGCTAATCAACTGGATTGATTAAGAGTTTACGAGAGGCTGAGAGATTTGTCATTACAATTTTATATATCTTCTACAATATGCAGTTCTTTGTGGCTTAAATCTCTTAATGCTTTTTGTAAAAGTCAGTAATCAATTAAATTACAACTGATCACCTTTCAATAAATGTAAACACAAATAAATATAAAAATTATACCCAAAATATCATTGTTATTTTCATAAAAATCAATTAGTCAATAAATTTATGGAATATCAATAATGGAAATAAGTCTTCCTATTCATCATTTATAGAAAACATCTATCACTAACTAAAATCTATTTTATACAACCGTTTGCTGTTCTTTATAATGATATACAAAATGTATTACTTAATAAAACAAACCACATCTGGTATACAACTTGAAAGAGTGCATGTTGCTTCTATTTATCCCTTTTGTACAGTCGGATGCAATTTACTATCCAGCTGTTGTGACTATCCATGTTTTACATCATTAGGGCTGGAGAGAAGGGGTCTGTCACAGAGTGTGTTCCAAAAACGATGGACACGTGAAAGACCCTGAATGAGCATGTCATAATGGAAAAGCAAGGTGTCGGTTAAAAGGGCAGGGCTCGTGGGGTCAGAGCAAACCTGTCTACTTTTAACCTCATATTGTCTTCATTGTTTGTTAATGTCTTTTGTGCCCCATTCGATGTTATCATGTTTTTAAATTTTTAACCAACTCATCTGTTATATGTGACCCCCAGATCATATTGCACAGTCCCCTCTATGTATGTCTGTATGGATAATAAAAAAATTTTATCCATGTTTTACATCAACACCTTTATCAGTTTAATGCCCACTTTTCCATGCTTGCATGGGTCACAGAGAGTCTATTGAGGCAGACTTTCTCTGGATGGATGCCCTTACTGTCACCAACCTCTACTTGTTTCCAAGCAAGGTAATATTCCTCCATGTCCGGATCTCTTTATGCAGAATGTTGTAATAGAATGACATTCATTTACAATGAACACATGATGTCAATACAAGGAGACACACACATGCACACACACACATACACACACACACATGCACACACACTTATACATGCACATATATGATGGGGTTCTTTCAGTTCCTGTCTTCCAAATCAATGCACAAGGCTTTGATCAGTCTGGACCTGTAGTAGAACAGAAGACACTTGCTCATGGTGCTGCAGAGTGGGACTGAACCTGAAACCATGTACTTGGGAAGTAAACTTCTTAGCCTTATAGACATGCCTGTACCACAAAAAAAAAAAAAAAAACTTCTTTAATGAAAACTGCTCTCAAGTATTTACATGATAATGACTGAAGATTTGCATTTTTGATAAGCAAAAAGAAACCGAATTCTAATTGGAATTATAAAGAAATATTCTGGCCCTTTTTAACCCTTTCAGTGCTGAGCTTAACAAATTCTGGTTCTATGACAAAAAAAATATATATTTTACAAAGTTCATATTAAAATTAAGGCTTTCCATCGTAATTGTGCATAAAACCTTTTGTTATGTTCCAAATGCCAGTTTAATAATGAAAAGCTTTTTTTGTATGCAAATAACTTGAAAATGTTTGATTATTTTCTAAGATTAATTGAAATGCATAGAGAGTATACTTCATTATAAATAAGTTCACAAAGAGGTTAATTTGTTGTATTGTATTCTTAATAGGAAATAACAAATGAAGAAATCCTTATGGAAGCAAATAAACTTAGAATGCTTGATTTAGTTTATTGGTGGTCTGGTGTCATTTGGAAATATGCTTGATTATATAAATGTGAAATATGGGCAGAAAGAGAATCTTAATTTTATGTGTCATAGAAAATCACCAACATATAACAAAGAGAACATATTTAGTGGTTATCTGGATTCACAAAATTATCAAAAATAGCTATTGATTAAGAATAAATCAGAGACAGTTCAGAAATAGAATTAGAGAGATAAAGGGAAAACGAAAGTCAGTGAGAATGAAAGAGAAAGAGATAGCTTAACCAAGTTTATAATTAATTGCTATTGTTTAGGCCTACATCAGTCTTGATCAAGCAAACTTATGATCCAAAGTTTTCTAGTTAGTGACCACTACTTCTTATAATTTACCCTGGACTACATTATACAGTTGGTCATTACTTTTTTTTTTAGGATGCAAAGATATGATCTGAAGTTCGAGTGATCTCCAAGTGGTTGTCTCACAAGTTTGTGGATTTTAAAATATTTTACTATTTTCCTTAGTACTAAAGTGTTTATGCAATAAAATGTTGTACAATTTTTTACACTTCTACAATATGAAAAAAACAAACAAACTGTGCAGATAGAAATAGTAAAGGATTCAGCCTTTTGGTTCTGAGTTAACAAGGGAACCCCTATGTGGTTGTTTAGCCTCCTTGAAATATTAGTAAGATCGCATTCTACCATCTTTAAAAATGAAAGAATACATTGGATAACTTAGTTTTAATACTTGGTCTCAAACAAGAAAGCTGAAAAACCCTTTTAATCATAGATTTTCTTATCAAAGCTGACCCCTATTACAGCAACTGCAAAAGGGGTTTCTATGTGGTCTCTCAATCTATATAAATAGCAGCTAAAACTCCCTCAAATCATGCCCTATCTTTTTAAGGACACTTTAAATGCTGTATTTCTTTTTTTCCTAAAAAAAGATAAAATTGCCATGGCTAGAATGCCTCTTGACCATAGGTCAGCTGAATCAGAATTGATTTAGGGCCCAACATTGTTATCACCCATTTGAGGGAGTCGTTATTTGGTTGCTACACCAGCTAGAAATAGCAGTCAAGTTCACTTAGCTCCCACCTTGCTGCTTTGAGACAAGAAGGTAAAAAATATACAATATGTTGTCTTGCACATACAAAATATGGGATGGTCAAGGCTGGAACATTTTTGAGTAAGAATCTTCTCAATTAGGACTGACCACCACCAAACATAACTACTTTGATTTCAAAACAATATTTCATTATCGAAAAAAATGAAGGCAGACTGACATACATTCACCATCACCCGACAACTTCTAGCCCGTGGATGCAGAAGTGCTATGACTCTTTGCTTTGTCTCTTTTTCCTCAGAGCTGGACAGTTGCATGCTCTCTTCCTAAGACACTCCCAAATCATTTGTCTCTTCTTCTTTCATTGCCCATATTGCACCCATCTTCTGGGCTCCATACAAACTATGTAGTCCAGGGCTTCATCTCCCAAAATGTTATCCCTCTAGAGTTGCTTCTCTTCACATTTTCCCCCTACAGCCACAGGCTTGCAGCTGTTCAAGTAGAATGTTAACTGCATTGATCTAACTGGTCCCAGAGGTCCTATGAAGGTCTTGGGCACAGCCCTTCTTCTAATCCAAACCAATAAAGTAAAAAAAAAAAAGGAAATAAATGTTTTTAAAAAATGCATTTTCAATAAATGTAATTAAGCTTAAATCTGATGGCTTAGATTTCTGGTTTCTGAGCACGACATTGACTATTTCATAAAATAGTATACATTTAAATTACCAAATATAGCACTAAGTTCAAAGAACCAAGGAATAAAGTGAAGACTCATGAGAAGTAGTGATTGTGTTCTGATATCAAACAGATCTATTATATAGGAATCATTGAATATTTCAAAGAATCATCTTTGATGACATCAAAGAACTCATCTACTAAATGTATGCAGTGTAAAGTATGAGAGATATTTTGGTGAAGTGTGGGTGATAAAGGTAAGAATAATTGTGAGGAATCAACAGGAAAGAAATGAGATTGATCTACTATAAATATTTAATGAATCTGTGAAGGATGAAGAAAGTTTGTGAACCAGAGGAATCAAAGACACAGAATTGTTGAGAGATGGTAAATATAGAAATTAACATATTGAATATTGAGTAATGAGAAACCAAATTTTAGCTGAAAGGAAATTGTAAACTAGAAAAAGTAGGGGCAACCAAGAAAAATACAGAAGAAAGACCCACAGAATTCATTAGCTGCAACATTCTAAGATTCAACTAACAACATGAGCAATAATTTAAATCACAGAAATAAGGACTTGACCAAAGTAAGAAAAGTATATTTGAATTTAAAGGCAGAAAGATAGTTTTTTACTGTCAGTTTTTAAAAATTTTTATTTGGATTGGCAGATTTGTTGAAATGATTGGGAAAATGCCTTAAAATATTTGTTTCGGCTCTTTACATTCTGAGTTCAAATTCCACTGAGGTCAACTTCATTTCTCATCCTGCTAAGGCCTATAAAATAAAGTACCAGTAAAATACTGGGGCCAATGTCATCAACTAACATCCTCCTCTTGTGCACTTCACATTCTGAGTTAAATTCCACCAAAGTCGATTCTACCTTTCATCTCTTTGAGTCTGATAATGTATCAGACCAGTACTAGGTTTCATGATATCGGCTAATTTCCTTCCCTCAAAATTGCTGGCTTTGTACCAAAATTAGAAACCAAGTCAAAACAGACTATAGAACCTGATGCAGCCCATGGCCTTGCCAGTTCCTGTCAAGCCATCCAACCCATGCCAGCATGGAAAATAGATGTTGATGTTGATGATGATGATGATTATTATTATTATTGGATTACACACTGATTTTAACCCTAGTTTAATGCAAAAGGTCATGTTGGTAATACAAATCTTTAAAAATGAGTTATGCTGATAATACAAATCTTTCCAAAATTGGTTTATTGATCAATGTTGAAATATCAATAAATAGAGTGATGTTCATTACCAAATTAACAAACCACAAATTTTCTAGTATGGAACATCGGTGAAAGATTTGTTATTGAAAACATCTTGTCAATATGGCACCTATAGAGCTATTTCTCAAGTGTTCAAAATCTGGGTGTTAATTTAGATACTTACATGACTTTTAACCAACATAACAGTCACTTAAATCAATCACTCATACGTCACTAAGGACCAGATCAATATTCACAATAACCAATAACCATCATCTCTTCACAGAAACCATCATTATTGCAGTTCATCTACTTTCTCTTTTATTTGTGAAACTGAACTCTTTCAAATTCTATTCGACATGTTCTGGCTAATATTTCTTTACTCAAAAGAGAAAAAAAAAAAGAAAATCAACAGGCATGACCCTGTGTTAAAAAGCTTGCTTCCTAACCACACGGTTCTGTGTTCAGTTCCACAGCCTGGCACCTTGGGCAAGTGTCTTCTACTATAGCCTCAGGCCGACCAAAGCCTTGAGAGTGGATTTGGTAGATGGAAACTGAAAGAAACCTGTTGTATATATATATATATATGTATATATATATATATATATATTATTATATTATATATTTATGATTCATTTTATACTTTTTGAGATCTAGTTATAAGTTATATATTAACAAAAAATTATATATATATGTATATATATATATACATATTATTTGTTATTTATGTATTGGTTTATGTCTATCACTGTTTGAGTTGCATAATAGTGGTTTTATCTCTAATTTATATTTTATATATTTATACTGTGAAACTTGATTTAATACTAAATTGAATTTTTCCCTGTAAGTTTGGAGTTATACTCCCTAATATTATTATATATATATATATGTATATATCTCTGTGTGTGCATTTGTGTCTCTGTTTGTCATCAAACCACTGCTTGACAAATGGTGCGGGTGTGTTTATGTCTCCATAACTTGGTGGTTCGGCAAATGAGATTGACAGAATAAAAGTACCAAGCTTAAAAAAAAAACAAAAGTGCTGGGATCGATTCATTTGACTAGAAATTCTTCAAGACAGTGCTCCAGCATGGCCACAATCTGTTGACTGAACCAAAGGAAAGGTAAAAAGATTATTCAAATTTCCCATAAATGAAAAACAAAAACGACCAAACAGGAGAAGAGCCTTTGTGATCTTTTGAGTAACTAGAAATAACAGTCAAATCCCGCTTAAATCAAAGTGGTTACAGTGAACAATGTAATCCAATATGCCTGAAAAGAAACAGACTGAACATGACTGAAATACCACTGTCCACAGGGCTAATTAAGTGGGTCTAATTAGGGTTGAAACAACCATTTTCTATTTATAATTTCATATTCAGCAGTTGTGTCTTTATGTCTTCTTAACTAGGTATGGAGAGATTGCAAGGAACTCCAATGTTAGGCTAAACTTAGGGAAACATGCAGAACTTAATCTGGCCCTGCATAATTGGTTAAAAGAGCAGACCATTCTTGATCACAAAATGTCTTTCCCATATTCTTATTTTAAAGATGGCCTTTCTTAATGGTAAAATCGGAGGAAGAACGTCTGCCATGACATTTTTTTGCAGAGTCTGCAAGAATGGCAAGCAAAAGGAGGGATGACACCATGACATGTGATAGGAGGAAGGAAAGTTTGTATCCTATAATCAGAGACCTGCTATATATCATAGATTCCTAGTCTATTCAGCAGTTTTGACTCAGCTTATGTCTATCAAATTCACTCATAAGGCTGGTCGAGTAGATAGAAGACAATTGATCAAGGTACTTTTGAGGCTTGACAATGAATAACAGAAGAACTGGAAGAAGAATTAGGAGGTGTCACTGTCAAGAATTCAGCACAGGTCAATACAAACAACAACAAACTTTCACCAAGTAAAAACTTACAATGGGAAATTCTACTTATAACACATCTCATACAAAAATAAAATTTGTAGTTATATACTTTTGTACACACACACACACACACACACACACACACACACACACACACACACACACAGCAATATTTCAACATTAATATTTCATGGCAAGTTTCATATTTTCCTGTATCAGGTTAAAAATGTAGATTTGTAAGATAGTATTCCATTTATATGCTTTTTGATGCATTGAATTGATATGTACACCTACATATACACACACACACACACACACACAACACATACAACAAACACAAACACATGCAACAAACACGTGTGCAAAAACAAATACACACACACACATACCTAAATGTGTTTATATCATCACACATGCTCTCACACACACAAATGCAAGCATGCATACACACCCATAAATCCAGAGTTTTCAGAAAATGTCAAAATCTATCAGGATTTGAAATATTTAGTATTTTTTAAGTTGGCACTCAATAACTAAAACATTTTTGTTGCTTAAGAGAACCAAATTATACCAATGTTATATGAATCGTTTTTATATTCTGATTGTAGCAGTTCTTATTTGATATGACACTTAACATAGCAAATCTTTTTTCACAGTTCAGTAAACACAATGAACTAAGATTTATGTATTTGTAAAGTTTTTGCCAAGCTGAAAACAACTTGGTTTTATATTTAAACTTCTAAAAGAAATTCTATAGTGCTTCTAGACATTAGATTGTCAATTCAATGAATTCTACAATAAAAAACACTTTGGTATTTTATACATTGAATATATATGTATATATAAGAATGATGCTAGAAACTACATGCCAAAAAGTAAAGTGATCGCAAAAAACTAAAATCATTTTCAGTCTGTATAATATTCGAAAGTATTCTTTACTTCCTTATATGGCCTTTATTTCATGCACTAAAGAAAAGAAGTAAGTTTGATTGATAGAAAAGATTTCTATTGATCAAAAAGCAACATAAAATCTGTTGTTGATAAGAGGAGAAATAAAACTGTTATAAAAACTTATCTAATTGAAAGGTTTTGTGTGCAGGAGTCATCTTTAATTTCCTCTAAAGGTGTTAATTGCATAAATAGCGTTAGAAGGGTAAGTCTTGTCATTTATATCCTTGACCTGGTCCTACTCATTTGTAAAACAAAAAAAGTTTTCCTAAATATGTCCAATATAAGCCTTTATGATTTTTGTCTTCATGTGTAGCTGGGTGGTTAAGAAACTTGCTTCCCAACTCTATGGCCTTGGATCTAATCCCACTGCACAGCACCTGGGGCAAATGTCTTCTAGAGTTCCAGGCCAATCAAAGCCATAGGCAGAAATTGAAAGAAGGGTGTTTGATTTGTGTGCATATGTGTGTTTGTATGTATGTGTGAGTGAAAGAGAGAGAGTGTGTGGGTGTATGTATGTGTGTGTGTGCTAGAGTGTGTCTTTGTGTTTGCCCCACCCCCATCAGTGCCAGCATGGTTTGTTTATGTCCCTGTAACTTAGCAGTTTGGCAAAAATGACTGATAGAATGAATACTAGAGTTGATTTGCTGTAGTCCAATGACTGAAACAAGTAAAAGATAAAGATGGTTTCTGTATCTTCTTCGCTACTTCTCAGCCGCATTCCTAATAATATCAGATTTGCTACAATAAATTGGTATTATTGGTGCTTCTTAATCTCTGTTGGATTTAAAATTGAGAATTCCGAACATAATTTTACAAAGCATTCGCTCTCTGCTAGAATACTCTCACTGAACTCTTGTCCTCTTTTTCAATAATTTAGTAAGGTTCTCAGTTGTTTTAAGCAATTTTTAAAGGGACAAATCTAGAAAGAGAATCAATGTCTGCAGAATTCTTCATAATCTTTCACAGAGTATTGATAAACTGAACTGAAACACAGAATACCGAGAGGCCCAGTAAAATCAACAATTCCATATATATTTCTGATTCATAATGTATGTGCTAATGACATCAGATATGGTTGGTTCTTCTGATTACTGGAATATATAATGACTACAGTGTAAAGGCTATGAAAATATTTGCATTATACATCAGAAGAAGAAAGTTAATAAGTAATACTGCTGACGTCTTCAATTTAAAAAAGTAAATGAAAAATCAAAGGAAATTATTGATTCTGTCTATCTATCTATGAGAGAGAGAGTGTGTGTGTGTGTGTGTGTGTATGTACTTGCACCTCCTTGTTGTAACATCACACACCAGTTGTAAACAAGCATCACTACCATACAAGTGGTGTCTCACATTTCCAATCTAACATGAAAACATGTGACCCTGGGGGATATTATTTTCTTTGGAAAGAGGTGTGGTTTGGACAGAAGCCAACCATAGAATATCTGCCTCAGTAAGTTTTAACTAACCCACCCAAGCATAGAAAAGTAGACATGATGATGATGATGATGATACAAAAGTATATTCTCATGTAAACATAGATTTTTACTGGGCTTAAGAATTATTTCAATCAAAAAGATTATTAAACCACAACTGGCTCCCTAACAAACACCATTTTGTCTCCCAGTTAGAAACTCATAGTATACTAACACATTAGTCACCTTTTCTTTCCTCTAAACTATGTATATCTATGTACGTGGGTGCATGTGGGTGTATATACATACACACACACACACACACACATACACATATCACTTCTCAGCCTTTTGACTATGATCAAAGTGTGTGCATGTATATATGCAAGTGTATGTATGAATGTGTGTGTGTATAGATGCATTATCAGATATAAGTATACCTGAAAAATATATATATCACCTACTTGATTATGATCAAAGTACGTGCATGTAAATATGCAAGTGTGTATGTGTATGTGTATGTATAGATGTATTTGCAGATATAAGTATGTCTGCAATATATATATATATATATATATACACACATATACATATATATATATACATATATCAGATGTATTTGTACATATATATATGTCACCTATTTCACCATGTTCAAAATGTGTGCATGTAAATATGCAAGTGTGTGTGTGTGTTTATATAGTTGTATTTGCATATATATGTCTATATATATACATCACCTATTTGTCTATGTTAAGGCTGTTTATATATTTGTGTTACGTGTGTGTCTGTGAATAGATGTGCAGTCACCATCATAATTAGCAACCCAATAACCCACAAGATTGATATATATCATAAGGATATTATTATACTGGGATCACTGAAACCTGAGAGTGTTAAACACAAATTTCCTCCATTCAGAGACACACTGGCGACACAAACACTTTTTATCTCTTATGATAAGACATTTTTCCTCCCTCTAGAAAGAATAAAAGCTGATTCCTTAACGTAATTTAACAAAGTTGTTGTTGTAGCCAATTACTAATGAGGGTTACATAATCTCTGAAGATTTGACAAAGCAACGAGTTTTATTAGATTTCCTTATATAACTGGTATTTACCATTGTTAAAGGAACGTACATGACATGACATAGCTAAATATTTTAGAAATCAATGCTCCTGTTGAGTATTGATTTTTGTTTGTGATCTGTAACCCATCCATCTGCAGAATTCACAGAAATAAAACTTGAACTACAAGTCCTCCTTACAGTTTCCCTTCTGACATACAGGAAAATTTATGAAATTCAAAATTAAATAACGCTCTGTTTGTCTGTCTATCTACCTATCTATAATATGGGTGTGTGTATGAATAAATACATGTATGTATATATAGACATAAGCACACACACATGCAGTTGAGAAGCTTACTTCCCAACCATATAGTCTCAGGTTCAGTCCCACTGCACAAAACCTTGGGCAAGTGTCTTCTATTATAGCCTTGGGATAACCAAAGGCTTGAGTGTGGATTTCGTAGATGGAAACTGAAAGAAGCCCATCATATATATATATATATATATATATATAATATATATATATATACATGCATATGTTTATGTGTGTCCGTGTTTGTCCCCCTCACGCCATCATCACTTGTCGACCAATGTTAGCGTGTTTATCTCCCTGAAACTTAGCAGTTTGGCAAAAGAGACCAACAGAATAAGTACCAGACTTACAAAAAATAAATCCTGGGGTCAATTTCTTTGGCTAAAGGTGGTGCTCCAGCATGACTACAGTCAAATGACTGAAACAAGTAAAAGAATAAAAGAATATGTGCATGTGTATATATTTGTGTGTGTGTGTGTGTGTGTGTGTGGTGAAGGCACACAGCCGAATGGTTGGGCTGCTGCCCCCGTGATCACAGAATCCTGGATTTGGTTCCCTGATTATGTAGTTATGAAGTGCAGTGTGTTCTTGAGCGAAACAGTTCAGCTCATGCTGCCCTCTGATCATTGCAACATCTCATGTGTGGCAAACTGTGCACCTGTACAGGTAATGTCAATTGAACGGAGGGAGTGAGTTAATGTAATGCACAAATATTTGATTTCTACAAACGAATCACTGGTGCAGGGTTGCTCAGTCATCCATGGCAGGAGGAGAGTCCTTCATATATTTATGTTCGGGTATTGACACGCACCCTTGTCTCAGAATCATTTGATGGATGTAAAGGTGCTTTGGCATGATGTTCATTTCCAGTCTTCCATGAGAAACATTTCTGACCAACGGAAAATAATTACCTTGCTAAGAAACGGGGAAAACTCTTTAATGTTCCAATTATTCACTCTTCTGCCAAAAGATAGGATAGAAAGGGAGAGAACACACACACACATATATATATATATATATACACATATGCATATACACACATACATACATACATACATACACACACACATACATACATACATATATACACTCACACACACCAAACTCCCTCCTTCACCAAAAAGCTAATCTCAAGAGAATGGCCACTGAAAAAGGTGATAATACTGGTTGTGCCCCAGCATGGTCACAGCCTTTGAGCTGAAATGCATAAAAGAATAAAAGTATATAGACGCACACATACATGAACATATATATACACATTTATACAGATAGACACATACACGTGCATGTGCATTAGCACACACACACACACACACACGCGGCCACCAGATGATCCTTCTGCTCCATTCCTGCAGCCTACCCAAATATGTCATCTCTCCCCCCCCGTCATCGTCATCATACAACCACACTGTGGGTATCCATGTAGCCTTCCCAACTAATATACATCCCCTCCCCTAAATCCTTACTTATGTTGCCTTTCCCCCTCTCCCACTTCCCCTATCTCTTACTCCTCACACCCTTGCAAACCCACATTCCTCCCACCAACTGCTGCTCCTGCTACTGGAGGTTCCCCTCCCCCCTGAATACCTTGGCAGCACTGTTTATCTCCATGAAGAGACATCTAATTCATTCTCGGTTCCTCTCCTAAACCCCGAGTAGCCATGCAGCCCCTTCACAAGAGGAACTTGCTCCACTTCAACCTCTTTCCTCATACTTTAATCTCCACCTAACACAAAGAAGCAACATCCTCCCTCCCTGGCTTCGGTGACTTGCAAGCTTTTATGCTGACCTCAATAGTGTCAGTGACACAAAAAATAAACAAAAAGAGCCCCCAGTACACACTGCAAAGCTGTTGGTGTTTGGAAGGGCACCCAACCATAAACAATACCAAAGCAGACACTGATGCAATCCTTGATATACAGGATCCTTTTGTTTGTAAAGATATATGTGTGTGTGTGTGTGTATATAGATATATATATATATAAAAGTGGTGAGCTGGCAGAAACGTTAGCACGCCGGCTGAAATGCTTAGCGTTATTTCGTCTGTCGTTACGTTCTGAGTTCAAATTCTGCCAAGGTTGACTTTGCCTTTCATTCTTTCTGGGTCGATAAATAAAGTACCAGTTTCGCACTGGGGTCGATGTAATTGACTTAATCCCTTTGTCTGTCCTTGTTTGTCCCCTCTGTGTTTAGCCCGTTGTGAGTAGTAAAGAAATATATATTTTTATATATCGACTGGCCTCCGTGCTGTGGGCACGTAACAAACACCATCCGATCGTGGCCGTTTGCCAGCCTCATCTGGCACCTGTGTCAGTGGCACATAAAAACACCATCCGAGCGTGGCTGTCTGCCAGCCTCGTCTGGCACCTGTGTCGGTGGCACATAAAAAACACCATCCGAGCGTGGCCGTTTGCCAGCCTCGTCTGGCACCTGTGTCGGTGGCACATAAAATCACCCACTACACTCTCGGAGTGGTTGGCGTTAGGAAGGGCATCCAGCTGTAGAAACACTGCCAGATCTGACTGGACTGGTGCAGCTTTCGGGCTCCCCAGACCCCAGTTGAACCGTCCAACCCATGCTAGCATGGAAAGCGGACGTTAAATGATGATGATGATGATGATGATATATTTCTAAAATTCAATATCTAATACCAGTGTGCAGATGTATATGAATTATAAAATCTGTGTGTATACTCACAGACACACATATGCTCCCTCTGATTTGAAAATTTTTCTTTGATATTATATTAATACATTTTTTTAATCTTGACACAAATTAGATTACATTCTGCATTTATCAAATTTATACACAAAGAAACATTTATGTCATCCTTTAAAAAGTAATGCAAAAACAATGTTTTTACATTCTACTTTCAAACCTACTATTAAGCTCAATAATTTCAAATTTTATTGTATATTAAAGAAAAAGAAAAACTGACCTTTTAAATACATTGAAAAGGAAAATCAGCAAAATATATTTTAAAATCTAATGTAAATGACAGTTTGAAATAAACTTAAAAGATTAAAATGCAGTTGAGTAATTGACAATTTATGAAGTTCTGGATTTATCTCATATGTATTGAATTGTTTAAATGTCAGAGTAACCTGGAAATTTGACAAATTTCTTGAAAATCGTTTTCTTTATTTGGAAAATAAATAATTTCCATCTACCTCCATTACAAATTATGTGGGGCTTATAGGAAGCATTAATCTTCAATTATATTAATTAGAGTATTTAAATTTTTTATTTCAATTTTTAAAAATGTACATTTGGTTTTGGAAGAAAATTAAATTATAATATATGTTCATTGTTAAAATCACATACAAAATTTGAACATTGCAAAATTAAAAACCTTTCTTATACTAATTTTTTTAACAAATAAAGCACAATGGGCCATGATTGTGGCTGTCAGGTACAGATCGACAGACCAAGATCATGGCCCAGATGGATGCATTTAATTTATGGGTGTTTGTTGGGGTCTAATGTCACTCAAACACTCAGATACCCCACAGAATGCAAGAGGACTAATAGTTCAACCAATGACTTTTCGGATGATGTAAAACTTGCCACCATTAAATACTAAGAAGATGTTTTAACTATTTTTTTTCATTTTTTTATGTCTGCATGGGAGTCTCATTTTCATAGAATGTGCTCAGCAGTCCATGCTATGTGAGTTCAAATCCCAGCACTTTATGGGTTAAATATGATCTAACTTTTGTAGAAGAAAATATAGTCAATTAGTTCACACAAGTATATCACTGGTACCCATATTAACTCCCTAAGAGATCAAAGTAAAATATGACCAACACAGTCTGAGAAAATGGAGAGAAAGAATACAATGAAATGTTCAGTAATTGAAATACAGTTTTTACATGACATTACATATTTGCAAATTAATTTAGATTCCAGAATTGTCTCACTTCATCAGAATGAGTTATGAAATCTAATGAATTATTTACCTCACTGGATGTGTAATTTTAATAAATTAACACAATTTTCATCCCTACATTATGTCACCCCCCACCTACATACATATTTGTTTTTCATACAGAAATATCTGTTTTGCCTCAGAAATTCTATTCAGTTGTTATGCTGTCAATATTCATTCATTCAAAGGTGGTCAGCTGGCTAAATTCTTAGCATTTTGGCCAAAATGTTTAATGGCATTTCTTCCAGCTTTACATTCTGAGCTGAAATTCTTTCAAGACTCACTTTCCCTTTCATTCTTTCAGGGTCGAGAAAATAAGCACCATTTGAGCCTAGGGTCAATGTAATTGATTAGCCTCCTCCTTCGAAATTTCAGGTTTTTTTGTCCATATTAGAGAGGAATATTCATTCATTATGAAACAACTGGTAAATTCTGGTAAGGGTAAGCATAAGCTGAGGTTGTCTAAAACATGTCCTGAATTGTCCCTGAACTAACAAAGGATCACATCCCTTCTCTACAGCTTGGTCTGCATTCAATTTTTAATGAATACGAATTTTGAAACTGCCTTTCCGAACTGGAAATAGTAATTTGATCTAAAGAATTTTCTCCTTACTAGTGTAATTTAAAAAAAAAACAATTTATACATTTTGTTTGGCTGTCTCCAATTTGTTAACCACCACTTAACTACCTGATAATTGTATTTGCTTAGTCTCTTTTGGAACGATAAACAGAAATTAAATGAGGTTAATTGATCCATGTAATGCCATATTTCTTCAGCAATGCCTTCAGGATTATTCCATATTAGTTGCTATTCTGGAGTGATCCAAACTTTAGGAATTAACACCAATTTGACTTAATGCTTTCTTGACATTTTAATCTCCAAAACACTCGATTCCATTCTCACGTACTGCTGTTTTCTGGTTAGCTGATTACTCATTTATCAGCTCCAAAGTAGTGATCACTCTCAAAGAAATTCCACATTGTAAAGTCAAGATCAGCATAGAAGACAATGCCAAAGAGATTGGTATACTAGACACAACAAAAAAAAAAAAGACTGGTGCACTCGGCCAAGACAAATCATATAGATTGGTGTATTAAGCAAAGTGAAGGCAATCGATGTACTAGGTATTACCAAGGCGATTGTGGATAATGCTATAGAGATTACTGAATGACAGCACCTTAGAAGACTGATGTACTCAACACAAAGCCACAAAAATGGTTCACCTAAATAATGCCAAAAATAGACAGAACCAAGATTATTATACTTAGACACAAATTGTTTCAATTCCACATCTTACTTGTGAAAATGATTAAACACTGAAAAATCAATCTGTTGGAAACTGAAAAAACTAACTGATACTAAACTGACCAGCAGATCTATCTTGCTGACGTTTAAGCTGCATCAACCCAGCACTGCTGCAGAATGAACTGCAGAATGAGTAGCAGAAAGTGCTGCAGAATGAGCGGCAGAATGAGATGATAGCTAAAACATGCACAAAAGCATTAAAAAAATTAATATCTAAAAATAAAAAGAATGCTTCAAAGCAAAATCGTTTTATAGTAAAGAACTGCTGGGTCAAATAATTAGAAGATTGAATTCTTTTGTGATTATATTTCTAATAATATACACTGCCCCACGATGCCACTAACATTAAAAATAATGAAGCAATTGAAAGAATTTAGTAAAATGATTGACTATTTTGCATTTATTACTCAGGCAGCAAGCTTGCAGAATCCTTAGCATGTTTGGCAAAACGCTTAGCAGCATTTCATCTGTCTTTACATTCTGAGTTCAAATTCCACCAAAGTTGACTTTGCCTTTGTCTTTCCAGGTTTGGTAAAATAAGTACCAGTTGAGCACTGGGGGTCGATATAATTGACTTACTGCACTTCTAAGTTTGCTTGCCTTGTGCCCAAAATTTGAAACTATTATCATATTAAGCTGGTGTTCAGAACATTATTTAGAAAAATGTTCATACATAAAATTGAGATATGAGGTTTCAATGTAAATCTGAACCTTTCAAAATGATAAGTTCTCTATCACAAAACTGGGAGGCAGTCTCAGGCAGGTCGTTATCACAAGAATTGTCAATTTGATATCATTTTGTTTTTAATTTGACAGCGTCAATCTCATATATCCCTGTTTTCATTATCTCACTAATTAGTACATTATTATGTTTATGTCTGATGATGAAATAATAATGAGAATTTTTATTTTGTAATATTTGGAATAATCTATGAAGGTTAAAACTATAATACTGAAATTCATATCCATGTTAAAATGGATAAAGTCAAAGGGTGATATACTGAATGCCAGACACAAACATTTCTACTGAATTGAAATATTCTCTAAGAGAAACAAAAAAGTTCTAAATCTAATATACCATAAATCCTCAAGTATAGTCTGCCCTTGAGTATAATACACAGGGGATTTTTAGGAAGCTGTACCTCTGAAAAACCTAAACCTTGTGTATAATATGCACCCCTTCTCTAACTTGAGTCAAGGAGGTCTATATAACATCCTTGGTTTGTAAAAATGTATACGGTAACATCCTTTATTATTATTGTATATATAACATGATGCAAATGTGTAGCTTTTTTGTGCATTTTGTTTGCAGAAAATAAAGAAATAACAGTAATAGCATTTAATAAATGTTGCTTATTGCAAGTTATGGATGATTCTTTTATGACTTCATTGCTTTCAGGCTTAGCTTAAGGTATTTTTGCGGCTGACATCATGAAATGCGCTTGAATAAACATTGCCGGACAGCAAATAGAGACTCGGACATTGCTTAGAAAATATTTTTCATATTTAACCTCGTATATCGTATGCATTAGGGATTTTGACCTTTAAGTTTTGGGAAAAAAATGTGGATTATACTTGAGAAGTTACGGTATGTTTGCAGATAAGAGCAAGTGTAGACATGTTTTGCTTGGGTAGTTTACATTAAATTATTGACTCCCTAAACCTGTTGATCATCTGACATAGAGTTATTAATAATTTTTGGTCAGAATTATTTGCTTGATGAAAAATAAGCCAAGAAAAATGATTTAACTAGCAGCAGGGTATTATGCTGATGTAGTCTAATAGACTGAAACTTTTCCATGGCTGTCCCTTGCCTTCGAAGAAAGATCCTTCTTTTGTCCTTGAAACCTGGAAAGTAACTTTACAGATTAATTTTGTAATTTTTAAAAAATTATTTCCTCATTCCATTGAGAATTGGTAAACAACATCTGTTAAGTTTCCACTTTCCTCTAACTCAGAGGGAAATTTCAATTAATTAAGTTTTCTTTTGTCTGTGTGTGTGTGTACCACATCACCCTTTAATAAATTAAATTAATTCAAATTCATGCCATTCATTTGTTTGAGTTATCTCCCTCAGCTCATTTTTAATTATCAAAATGGATGTTATATCTATTCACAACTCACATTGTATTGATACCTAAGAAACTATCAATAAACTGTTAATCCTGTACTAGTGTGTGAATGACTTGTGTCTGTTATACACTTGATAACATTTTCCTAAGTCGCTTACCATCTGCCATGACTACCATTGGCAGTTTTGGAGAGAGGTGGGCAAATCCAGGTGAAATGGAAAATAAAAACCAATAAATTTGACTCTTTTATCTAGATGTCAAAAAGATAGCAGTGGGTTGGATTGTACAGCAAAATTAAATACACACCAATTGCTATATATATATATATGCCCAACCCATGCTAGCATGGAAAACGGACGTTAAATGATGATGATGATATATATATATATATATATATATATATATATATGTGTATGTATGGCCCAACTTATGCCAGCAAGAGAAACAGATGTTAAATGCTAATGATGATGATGATGAGCTGATGGTAGAAATCCTTAGTCCTTGGTAAAGAAAATTTTTTGTTGTTATATTAATTTCAGCATGATTAATTTCATACATATTCCAGTTCTGTCAGTTAAATTAGGAAGAATAGATTCTAAGTATCCTCAGTTTTTGTAATATAGTTAATATTGTTCTTGTTGTTGTTAAGACCCAAGTCATCCTTAATGAAGCAGACTTCATGTTAATATGCAATTAAGCTGTGGCCATCCAGTCTTTGTGATGACTACATTGCCCAATCTGTCCTTAAGGAGGTAGGGAGCAATTTGCAAAAAAAAGAAATTGGCTTCCATTTTCTCAGCAGAGAGAGGGAGAGAGAGATAGAGAGAGAGAGAGAGAGAGAGAGAGAGAGAGAGAGAGAGAGAGAGAGAAAGATTGGTTTGTATTTTGCAATAATGTCAAGCGTGATGGATTGGCGGAATGGGTAGAGCAGTGGAAAAATGTTATGTGATATTTATGGACATCCTTTTATGTTCCAAGTTGAAATACTGCCAAAGTCGACTTTACCTTTCATCATACCAGGATCAATAAAATAAATATCAGTCAACTACTGGAGTGGATTTATGGATTATACTCTTCCAAAATATTCACAACCATGTTCCAAAGTTAGAAATCAATAATTTTGCTATAGTCAAATTATAATCCATATTGTCATATTTTCTAATAATTCTAACAGTTTTTTTTAGATAATTTTTCAGATCATCAACCTCACAGTAAAAGATGAAATATTTCCTGATATAATTCTATATATACTGCTTTGATTAGTTTTTATGCAGTTGTTAGATGTCTTATTTCAAGGTGTATTTAGTACAGGTACAGCTCTAAATTTCCAGACCCTGACAGTCCAGAACCTCTTATAATCTGCTTAAGAGCAGGAACTTCAAAGTCCTTTAGCTGCCAGACAAGTTTACTGGACCTTGCACAGTACAGTATTAATAAACTTGTATCAGTTATATTAATGTATCTGCATTTCATTTAATTATTTAAACAAATTTAATATTTGTTTAATTTAGAATGTGACCATCCCTGGTTTGGAAAAATCAGTAATCTGGAATGGTTTAGAAACCAAAGATACCAGAGAACTGATGTTGTACCTGCACCAAAACTGGAGTGAAACTAAGAACATTTGAGATAAGATATCAATGCTACTGGTCATAGTTTAGTAAAAAAAAAAAATCTTCTGGTTTGAATCCAATTTGGTACTGAAGTCATATCTAAGAATATAAATATCTGATGATGACTGGAAATCAAACCAACTGAAGCACAGTGTAGATGTAAATATTACAAAATATTTCATCTCTGAAGACGAGGTTAATAATCCCAAAAATTATAGTCATATTAGTAACTGATCTTAGATATTTAGACAATTAATGCTAATAATTGCATGATAATCCTTATCTGTTTCTGCTATTATCTTTCAAAACACTGTGATCACTTTGTACATCTTTAACATTCCACTTTGCTTGGCATGTTTATTTTATAAAACTAGCCATTAGTACAGACAAATTACTACAACATTTATTTAACAACATCTGCTAACTATCATCATGAAATGTCTGATTTCAGTAAAACTAACTCCCATGACCATTCTCACTGGTTTTTCATTGATTTCTTTCAATGATTCACTATCACAGTAATTATAGATGGAGAACATTATTTTATGTGATATCACAGCATCATCATCATCATCATTTCTGTCTGGAGAGCTTTCATATTTTACTACAATAAAGTTTAACGCCCATTATCTACACCAGGCCACTAATATTAGTTTTCATTCTAAATCATTACAATGGAATTGAATACAGATTAGGGTGTAAAAGATATATATCCCCAGATGAGCATCACAAAAGTAAAAAAAAAGTAAATCAGACAAATCATAGCTCTTATCAAAATAGAAAATTCAAAGCAACAAACTATAACAGCAGCAGCAACAGTAGCAGCAGTGGTAACAGCATGCTGCCAGAGGGAAAAGAAATACTATACACATAGCAACAAGTAATATGGATAGCAAAATAAACTATTGCAATAAATCTGTCAACTGAAATTTGTTGTGGATCTTCAAAGACCATTACAAACACAGACAGATAAACACCGCATTTAATGTCTATTTATTGTCACAATGAATGTGTTTACACATAAAACCTTCATATATCTATTTCATTTGACAATCAGCTTTTATAAAATCATTTCATATAATTCACTGTTCGCTAAATACAAATTCATAAATCAACATTCACTTTGTCCGTCACTCATAAGAGACTATGTACCACTTAGGTTAATCTTATATTTAATGCAATAGACATCAAAAAACTCATTAGAAATAACGATGCACTTAGGCAAAAGAAAAACAATTTCTCATAAGTCAATATTATTTTGAATCTTTCAGCAAATACAGGGAAACAACTCTAGACATGTTTCAGTTTTAATTAGATCTCCTCTGAAAAGTATACACTTCCTTATTACACACTGAACTAGTGATGGGAGAAACGCTAAGCATCTCCATATAAGTGAGCATTTTTTATTATATCTGTACACGTAACCAAAACACTGTTAGGGCTTCCTCTCATTACCTATCACATCTATCCATACCCCAAGGCCCCTCTTATACCAGGCATGGAGAAGTGGGCTGCATGATGTGTGGATCATCAGCAGGCAGGCTGCACTATTAAAAATTTGAAGGTAATGTTTAGTTAGGCATGTAGGACTTGTGTTCAGAGCTGGTCTGTCTACTGTGGTACCGCCTAATTTTCCTCAGATGTAAGGCAATGTCAATGGCCATTGGTTGGTCACAATGTTCAACAAAGGAACCTCTATATGGTTATATGACCTGCTGGAAATACAAGCCAAATTGCTCCTATATCACACCCCACAGTCTTAAATATGGTAGACAGCATGAATGCCTTTCATCAGAGGTCTGTTCAATCAGGAGAGAGCTGGGCTAAATGACAAAAAGAAGTTTATGATCAGCTATTGAAGAAAGACCTCTGCACTGTCACTCCACCTGCTGGAAAAAGCAGCCAAATCTTCTTTACATCAAAGCCTGCTATCTTAAATCAAGAAAGAACACACTAGACAGTGTAGTCAAGCAAAAATATGAGATTTGATGGATGGACGGTAGAACAGACAGATAGATGTATAGAGAGAAAGAAGAGAGGCAGATAAATAGATAAAAAGAGTCAAGACTATTGAAAAGGTTGCAAGACGCAACAAAAATTTTAGAAAATAAAAATAAGGAATAAATGGTAATTTTACAGGTGAGTGTGTTAAATAATAAGGCACTGAAAGAGAATGACTCTCCCCAGACACAACAGAATATGCTTCAACACACGAACTCATATAAAGAATCTTGCAAACCAAATTCCAAAACGAAAAAGATAAAAAGAGATGTACAAATAAGAAGAGACAGATACAAAAAAGTTAGATAGGGACCTATAAATGGATGGTGACAGACAGACAGATATATCGTTAGAGAGATTTATAAATTGTACATGCTAAAAGAGAACTACCTGGAGGGTGGTGTTTCTCCTAAGTGAACGTGATTGAATGCTGATGGTGTACACAAATAGAAATGTTCAGAGAATAAATTACTTCTTTTCTAATGAGGTTTGTGATGCTCCCCATATTAATGACGTGATCATACTGATGGTATCTAAGATTAAATTATTCTCGGCACACATGAAGTACATTTGTAGAACATAAGTACCATTCTTTGAGCATTTACGAGCAACTTCACTGTGCCTCCTGAATAACCACTGTTAGATGGTCTCATGTAAAATTAAGTTTTAAAAAGGAAGGTTCTTAGTTTCAAATTCTTTCTAAAGAAAGATAATTTCAAAACATTTCAAGCAGCAATAAATGTTAAATTTTTATTTAACCACTCCATCTGCTAAAAATAGCAGCAGAATCTTCTTTAACCCTTAAGCATTCAGATTATTCTGTCAAATGTTTAAAATTAATCATGCATTATCTTGTAACTTTGTGATTTCAACGATGCAAATGTTTCTTTTTAGAATGGCATTGTAGGGTAGGTGTGATAAGCTGGATCTGGTTAGTTTGAACCTAAAACAGGTAGAATATTTTATTTTGATATCGCCAGTCTAAACACTAAAGGGTTAAACACACCATTGTTAAAAGAAAAAGATACAATGTATTTAGTGAACACAGTTCTTGATTCGTGATGCCTTGAAGACAGGATGAGTTCATGAAAAAACCTTTGATTCTAAGTCAATGTTTTCTTCATCCGACCCTTCCTAAGATGATATCCAAGATTATATAGTTGCCTTTTTTAAGCAGAACTTATCATTCAGATAATGATTGTTGTCATCACTAAGGATGTAGTTTTGATGAATTAATATTCTTTGGCAACATCCACTTCAGTCTATTGAATAATGTGGTTTAAGACAAGTATGATGCTTAAAATACAAAAATAAATTAAATAAAAGGTGGAATGATTTTGAACATGGGTCTGCTCAAACTGCAACAGTACTTGAACTCATGGATTTTAGAGCCAATTACGTGTATTCCAATATGCTATCCTCAAAAGTATTTTCCTTTTAGTGTGTCAGTCTGCTTTTTAAATTGAGTTAAAGCAAATTATGGCTGGTATCTTCAGCAGATAATTATGATCATGTGTATTTATGAGATGTTTTCTCATTAGAATAATGTGTCGTTCTACTGAGTTATCTTAAAAAGACAGATATAATCATAAAACAGTTCACAGAGTAGATGTAAACTATTAAACTAAATAAATCTATCGTGCTATATGGAAATCAATATTATATTTAGCAAGTATTAAAAATTTTAAAGTAAAATTAGATAATGAATATACAGTGCATAAAAATACTATTCTATTTTTAACAATACACTTTCCTCTGTGCTACAAGTCTAATGTATAACTCAGTATTGATATTTACTTTTATTTATATTAAAACCATATACGAGACGAGTAAATTATTAATAATTTAATTGAAAATTTGTTTATGTATCTTCTCACACTTCATTTTCACAGAATATTTTGTTCTCTTTGTTCTTGTGGAAAATTTCTTTTCATGTATTCACTTACACTCACTGGTATTTGGTATTATAAAAAGTTGATGCATTAATTTTTAATAAATGCTGCTCTAATATTGACTTCTAACACAGGGCACAAGGCTTCAGATTTGGAAGACAGGTAGATACAGACTGGCATCTCAGTGGGCAAGTCTGATTAAAATAAAGTGGATTAAGTAGAAGAGTCACATTTAGATATGATAAATGTATTTAGAGTTCTAGTGATGATTTCAACTCTTCACACATGGGGGAAAAAAAAAGAACAACTGACAACTATGTATTTCCTCAATTTTGTATCTGCTTCATATTACAGAAACTAAAATATAAATACAAGCTGCGTGAATTATTATAAAAGAATCGCTCTAATCATCGGGCTTTCAAATAAATCATGAAAATAAATATTTCGGTTATTGAGTTAAATAAAATGTGAGCTTACACTCAATTACGTACAACACTAACGTGTCTAGTGAAATATTCCACAATGCAATGACAAGTATGTTATATTAGATTGATTTCAGAAATAAACTATTTCAAATATCTCTGTAAGACCCAACAATAATTATGTTAAGAATGCCTAAACTTTTTAAGCATATATGAGGAAAAAAAAAATGTTCACACACACACACACACACACTTTCAGTTTTCAGCACTAGCCTACCATATTTCTCATAAGCATGTCAGAAGCTTCACTCCATCTCTGCACACACAAAGCTCTCCCTGTTGTAATTTTAACAACAGTATATATCCTAAGTGTAAACTTGCTATTCTTTTGACCTTTGACTGACAAGACAAGCAGAGATAACAAATAATATGTTGTAGTATTGCACAATCGTCCATATTTATATTCACGATGCATCTGAACTCTGTATTGTTGAAACAAATATAACAGGGTAAACATTCTAAGGTGAACACTTGTGTGCTAAGGGCATGGCTATACTCCTGTCTCTGGATGCAGGAGTCACTATCTTATTAGGTGATGAAGCAGCTACGCAGACGTTTTGGCCCTTTCCACTATGGCACCAAAGCTGCCCAGTGCCACCCACTGATGTATGCAACAAAATGCCCACATAACAGCATAAGCTTTCTTGAGTCAGAGATTGTGACCCTGAGTCAGTTGTTTCTAGCACCCACAATGGTCATTTATAGTCTTTCATTCTTTTACTTGTTTCAGTCATCTGACCGCACCCATGCTAGAGCACCACCTTCTTTTTAAGCTTAGTACTTTTTCTATCACTCTCTTTTGCTGAACTGCTAAGTTATGGGTATGTAAACACACCAACACTGGTTGTCAAGTGATGTTGGGTGGCAGAGACAAACATAGATACAAAGACACACACATATTAATACATATACATATATATTATAAATATGCATACAATGGACTTTGGTTGGCCCAAGGCTATAGTAGAAGACACTTGCTCAAGGTGCCACTCAGTGGGACTAATTGCTAACTTGTCAATTATCCCTTCCTTCTACCTGTCCTTCATCCCTCCTAACTTAGCTTAACTTCTCTTAGCACAGCAGCCCCTCTCACTACCCTGCCAATGGTGCTACCCTGTGATCTGTCTGTACTAGATATATATTTGTATTCAGTTCAGAAATGGACTCACTTGACTGAATACTTTTGATTCGAGTCCTAGTGAAGGCTGACTAGGGCTAAATAACAACAACAACAACAACTGAAATATGTTCTTTAGAAAAAAAAGGAATACATTTAAAATGTGTCTGTGAAATGACATTAATTTGATGGTTAGTTAAGTGAGTAGTAAATGATGTTCATTAGGAGAAAGAAGAATAGAAGTAATGAAGTATATTGAACATTGAATAAAATTCTTTGATTATTGAACGAGAGACGCATTAACATTTGAAGTAAATAAGTTCAGTGAAATCCTATTTCGTTCAGTCTCAATCCTTAAAAGTTTAGTTGGTGTAGAATTTGATGAGAAATTTCGTCATCTTTTATCTGTTTTGCTTGTTTCAGTCATTCAACTTTGACTTGTGTCAGGCTACAGCCGGCAACACATTCACCTCACCACCCCCCACTGATTCTCATTCTTGTAAGTCTGGTACTCTTTCTATTGGCCACTTTTACCAAATTGCTGAGTTATAGGGATGTAAACAAACCAGTATCGAATGGTGGTGGAGCCAAACATGCACACACACACACAATGGGCTTCCACACAGTTTCTGTCTACCAAATTCATTCACAGAGTTGGTCCGGAGCTATAGTAGAAGACTTATGCCCAAAGTGCCATGCAATGGAATTGAACTCTGGTGGTTAAGTCTAACAATTTTTTATTTTGCATAATGAAACTAAACATTATATTCCTTATAAAAGGTTTTCTGCTATTATTATCACGCCCTCTACCATTGTTTAAACATCTGATTTCCAATCTAGCATAGGTTGGACCAACCGTATCTGCTTTCTTAGATGGCTTGGAGGAATGCATCTCTCCCTTGTATTAGTTTTTTGGTTTGCTTTAAAGAACTGGATATCTTTCCTCATACCAACCACTTGCATGTCTTTGACAATACTAAAGCACTTTTTTGACCATTGACTTAACAAAATCCACTTTAGATTGTAAATTATTTTATAAGAATATATAATGCAATAAGAATAATTTAAGAAAATTTACAGTTAACATCTGCCAAGTGAAATTTGTCCAAAAAAATTTCAAAGCCTGGGTGCCTATGAGGAATAATTATGTTAAATTGATGACATAGCTATTGGTAATACAATGACATCTCTGATGCATTTTGACTAGTTCGACTGGCAATCGCCTATGATAAATGGAGATCAAAACAAAGGCTATAGAAGTATAGATATAAATATTAAGAAATATTTCATCACTGAAAATAAATTCTGTTTCAAAACATAATTGTATGGAAACGAGTTTCCGTGGAGATATTGAAAAGTGTTAGACTTATGTGTCACAGGACTTACTGAAGTATGGTTATTGGAATATGACAGCAAGAGAGGCTTTGCCTTAAAGTTTCATGATACTTTGACCAAATATAGTAAAAATTAAACCACTAACATATTTAACTCTTTTGATACCAACAAGAGGGGCAGACCCAAGTGCACCCTTCTAAATAATGTTATTATACTCTTTTCTCTTGGAATTGTATTTCCTTATGACCTTGTGCCCTCCCTTCAAAAAATCCTTGGGTCCGCGCCTGAACATGTTCTATGATACAAACTTTCTGTTTTGAAGTGATCTCATCAGAATTTCATGTTTATTTACGTCTGCGAATGAGAAATAATTATGCCAAACTAAAAACTTGGTTATTGTTAATAATTTACGATAAAGTTAATGACTAAGTTATTTTTAAAAATTTATCATTATTTTTAAAATTAACAGAATCAAGGACTGTGCTTTTTTCAATAGAAATATGGTAACAAAAATTTTAATTCTTTCGTCTGGAGTGAATATAAAAGACAAATGAATTGGGAAAATACTAATAGGAAATATAAATCAC
Source organism: Octopus sinensis (assembly GCF_006345805.1). NCBI lineage: Eukaryota > Metazoa > Mollusca > Cephalopoda > Octopoda > Octopodidae > Octopus > Octopus sinensis. Next base: position 4,127,682 of record NC_043008.1, on the reverse strand, counting down.
AAAACAAACAATATTTCGGATTTTAGTCATCAGCAGGAGGTCATACTAATTGTTGAGGAAGTAATGGAATCTGTTAGTTAGACAGGAAATCTCCTGGAGAAGGATTTGTACAAACACTGGCATCAATTACTAAGAGAGGATGTTAAGTAGAAAGCAACAAATCAATTTAAGAATAGAACTGACTGACAAGTGGAAGAGCCTTAAATACTGAGTGCCATTCTAATTTCGTAAAAAGGCATAAAGGTATAATGGGAAAGAAGTTGGCATTAACAAGCTTTGCCTATCAGCCGTAAAGACTGTGAAGAGATCTGGAAAATATTAAAATCCTCTTAGCATGCCAGAATGGTATTAAGTGAAAAATAATGTCAATTAAAAACACAAAATAATAATAAGAAAATATGCCAATCACCGAGTGCTGTGATTCCTAAATATATTTTGTTATGAGACCCTGATATTGTTTCTCAAAATTGCAGAATCCATACTAATATCTTAAGGACATCACCCACAATCCTATTTTTAAAGAGACATCAAATGAAACAAAAGATGTTTAGAGAGAAACTTTATAAATATAAATATATAAAAAACATAAATTGTTATATTTGAAAATGGTTAATATCATTTATAAAAAAAAACAACAACTTTTATCAAATTGTACTAAAAGGAGTCCTTTTGCTTGGAGTCAATAAATATTTTCCATAAGAGCCCTGAAGTTCTTTGGAAGTCATTTTGGGAAAACAGGCCAAGTAGTTATTACACTTAGTTTAAAAAGAAAGATTCCTAGTTTGAAACCAAACTGGAACTATGAACAATATCTAAGACTAAGACATTCAATGATGACTGGGCCCCAAACTGACTGAAATGTAAAGTAGATGTAAATATTGTAAATAACAAAAAATCTTTTGAAGTTTACTTTATGTAATTTTCCCCCCTGTTCCCAATTCCTACTAACGGAACATTATTAGGTAGTTATTAATGATTCTGCTATTGATGTTGTTTACTATTATTAAGTGCTTTCGTGGCAAGCTCTCTACATGTTGATTTTCAAAACTGCTATTTGTGATTAGAAATAAAAAAAAAATCCCTGAAATAAATAATATTAGTCAAATGTTAAGATATTCTCTTTCTTCCTAATTTCATGCTTATCTGAAGGTAACAGGAAAACAAACAGGTAGCCATTGCTGTTTGGCCTCAGGTCAGTTCAACATACATATGATTAAAGCATTTCTACTGTGACCATTTAGACTTATTCTGTCTCTAGAACTGCACTGTTCATTGTAGACTTCTTTTCTTAAGGCAAAGATGATTTGGTTGTTATTTCTAGCAGTTTGAGCAACTACATAGTGGCTCCCTTCATGTGAATTTTATAATTTATATTTTCAAGTGAAAGCTAATCAGTCTTACCAAATTACTTTTACTGTTAATTTCTAAGATTAATCAGGCACATGGAAAAGTAAACATTATAACAATGATGATGATAATATGATGTAACAAGGCCACATGTTTTGAGAGGCTGGGTGTAATTAATTAAATTAATACCAGTACTAGACTGGTTGATTGTTTTAACAACTTTGTAAGGATATAAAACAAAACTGACCTAGGTGGGATTTGAACCCAGTTTTAGCAAAACATTTTGCTGAGCGCTCTAACGATTCTAGCAACCAAGCTCTTGTAATCACAATATTGCTTTCTAACACAGTCATAAAGCAACAAACTACCCAAGTACTGGGGTGGGGCTTCATTTTTATCATCCCAGTTGAATGAGGACATTAGTGAGATTTGAATTGAGAATTTAAAGGTTCAAAACTAAATTCCATGACATATTTAGTGGGTGCGGGTGTGGCTGTGTGGTTAAGAAGCTTGCTCCCCCCCCCCCCCCCCCGCCCCATGTAGTTTTAGGTTTAGTGCTACAGTACTGCAGCTTAGGCGTTTTCTACGATAGCCCTGGGCTAACCAAAGCCTTGTGATTGGATTTGATAGAGAGAAACTGAAAGAAACCCATTGTGTGTGTGTGTGTGTGTGCGTGCATGTATTTGTGAGTGTTTGTGTATTCTGTTGTGTTGAAGTCATGGCTGTAATAAATGCACATTACTGTCACACAACTGATGTTGTTTGTTTCCAGCTTTTTGTTAAAAGCACGTCAGGTCATGAGGCAATGTTACCTTGCTTGGAAACAGGTGAGAGTTGGTGACAGGAACGGCATCCAACAGACAAAAATCTGGCTCAAGACATTCAGTCTGACCCAAGGAAGTGTGTCCTTTATACAATGATGATGATGATGCTGATGACTGAGTCTGATAGTCTTGTAATTCTACCAACCCACTGGCCTTACTCTTCATGCAGAAATGTCTAATATATAATATGGAATATAAAAAGACTATATGCAAGGGGTGGGGGTGGGGGATCAAGATTACGTGGTTGATTGTGTGATCAGTCTTGTCAGCTCGTGTGTCTTCTATTGCTTCAATCGAATACATTTGTTCCACCTAAAAGATCTATAAGACAAATAATTAAGATAAATTTGATAACGAAGATTGTTTCCTAATGCAATAAGTTCCTTTCATTTGCAATATGTTACAAGAAGCGAAGACTGTAAGAATTTGCCTTTTTCTTAATATTCTGAGTTATCTTTTAAAAAAAAAATCATCTTCATGGCACCAAAGAAATCTCAATTTCTGAAGTAATGGCATTGCCAATAATTAATGAACATGATAAGATTTAGCATTCTGTAATTTCTAAAAGGACAAAAACAACAAGTATAAATTGAGATTTGTCTGTCAATTATTAATTTGAATGAACTTGGTTTTCTCTGAGTAACATGATTATAAAGTATAGAATAGTATAACTTGTTGTTATTGAGTAACACACTTCACAAGTCAATATTATATGTTGATATAATCATTGAATATTGACTCCTTACGTTGGTACAAGGTCACTGTTTCACACATGAAGAGTATGTAATCAATTTAAAAACCTGGTGAAATCCTGCCACTTTGGTTTTTAGCTTTTCACAGGTTTTGGTCAGTGGACCGTAGCCATGCTCAAAGTGTTTCTGCTGGTCATACTAGCACTAATGCTTATTTCTCTTTGACTCTACTTAGCTAAGTTACCATTTGATGTAAAGAAATACACAACTCTGTGCACTGTTTACTCTGGTAAGCTACCTAAGCACATACAACACATATTCACACAGATATTATATATATAAAGTTAATACATTCACACACACACACGTGTGCATCTGTGTGAATGTGTGTATACATATATAAGCTTTTGCATCAACCAAAATTCATCATCAATATATTGATTATACCTCAAGTCCATAATATCTTCTTTTTAATTTTATTACTGAATTCTAAGTGAATGTTAGCATATTTTGAAATGAGAATCGAGAGGAGGACAAATCAAGCACATTCAGTCAGAAACTCAAATATTTCTGTCAGTTTAGTGATATATAATAAATATTATGCAAAGTGTTCAGTTGTTGCTCAATTTGAGTTCTGTCCTGATTGAGTAAACTCCATAGCATTGGACCTGAGGCTAGGGTCTTCCACTTCTGTTTTTCTTTCTTTTTTTTTTTGTTGGTCAAAGACATCAGTGGAACTGTTCCGGCTCATGAGTGTCAAACATACTCCATTGTCCAGCTAATATCACAGCTAAGCCCTTGGGTGCCTTTATCAGACCACACTCTGTTGCAAGTAATCAAGTCAGACCTCCAGCCTGAAGATAATTCCCTCCCACCAGTCCTAGAAGACACAGACAGACACTCTACTTCCTCCATTGACTAAACTCTTAAAATTATGAAAAAGAAAACCTATTCAAGCCATGGATGTCTCATCGTTTTATGAATCCAGATCCACATTGTCTATCCAATGGGTCCTTTGATTTTTTTTTTCAGATGGTAGGGTGTTGAGGGAGAGTTGGCTGCTGTTACTTGCAAGGCAAATGCCTATGTAAAGTGTTTAGTTTATTTGTTTGACAAGTGCAAGTATCTAAGCATTTCTTAGACTCACACAGATGACAGTGTGTAATTCAAAAGCCTGATTGGTAATCAGAATGGTGTCCTGCTATACCTTCATTCTGAATAGCAATATCAATTAGCTGAACACAGCTAAAACTAAACTATTTGTTTGTTTATTTTGTACATTGAGGAAGATATTAATGTTGGGTGTCATGTGAGATGCAAAATATTGTGTTGTAGATTACTAAGTAAAAACATAAAAAAAATCCTTTGTTGTTGTCATCTTTGTGCTGTTTGCTGCTGGATGAGCTCTGATCAAACACATCTCTGAACAAAAGACCAGTCTATCTTTTTATTAATTTATTTTTGCTCTATAAAAGAGCTGCTTTTTCTAGCAGGTTGAGTAACAGCTTAGAGGCTCTTTTGGCACATGGTATAAAACAGACATGGGCAACCTTTCTTGAGAAGCAGACTGCATGAAACATAGTTCATCATCAAGAAGGTTGCATTATTAAAATAATTCAAGGTAATTTCTTTTTCTTTTTCTTTTTTTTTGTCAGGTGTGCCATTCAGCAAATCTGCAAACCACAGTGGGTTCATAACTGATATAAAGTAAGGTTGTATCGTTTAGTGCTAGCTATAGTATTGAAGAAATATATTTCTTCAGTACATAAACGGATTTCTATGACTGCTAAGTTATAGAATAATTTTATATTTTATGGTTTGATGTGCTGGAGTGTGTTAGAAATTAAATATTTCTTTATTACACGACATCTTGGAAATTGTGTTCAGTAATTTCTTCTGTTTCTTTGCTTGGTTTTGAGTTGGTATTATTTCCTGTTTGTTCATGTTTTATAGCACAAACGACTGTGGTTGTTGTTTAGCTTTGAACCAGCAGACCCCATGATCAAAGAAACAGCAGCCTTGATCATTGTATCTTTTTATACATCTATGACTGAACTGTCTAATGAGTTCTTCATGTTCTAAAAACAGTGGGACATACTTTAAAAGATTGGCTGCTATTTCTAGTTTGTTAAGTGACCGCACAGAAGCTCACTCAACACATTAGTGATTTATTAATGCACTGGCATTTTGTTTTAATGTTTGTCTTTTGAAATGGAATGTTCAAATTTTTATGACTGTCAGGAATTTCATCTCTTAAGGTGGAAAATCAAAATTATTGATGTCATCTGTATTTTGATAGTAAAATTCACGATTTTATTGTTTTCTTTGTGTGCGAGTTATAAAGCAGTGGAACATTACATGCAGCGATGTCTGGCAGCTGGAATATTGTGCTGCTACTGTTCTCTGTGATACATGTGTGTGTGTGTGTGTGTATATATATATATACATATAATAAAACAGACTCCATTGAGGCTGATGTTGGTGTGCACTGGCAAGTTTATTGCACTCATTTTATCAATTTTATATATATATATACATATACATATATATACATATATATACATATATATATACATATACATATATATACATATACATATATATACATATATATATATATACATATATATATATATATATATATATATATACATATATATATACATATACATATACATATATATTATATATACATATACATATATATACATATACATATATATACATATACATATATATACATATACATATATAATATATATATATATATATATACATATTATATATATACATATATATATAAATATGTATATATATATACATATATATACATATATATATATATTATATATATATATACATACATATATATATATATATACATTACATATATATATATACATATACACACATATATATATATGTATATATATACATATATACATATATATATATATATACATATATATATATACACATATATATATACACATATACATATATATATATATACATATACACACATATATATATATGTATATATATACATATATACATATATATATATATACATATATATATATACACATATATATATATACATATTTACATATATATATACATATATATATATACGCACGCACACACAGAGAACAGGCTTCCAAACAGTTTCTGTCAACCAAATTCCCTAACAAGGTTCTGGTTGGCCAAGGGTTCATAGTAAAAGGTTTACTCAAGTCGCTGCAGCATGGGAGTGAGCCTGGGACTGTGAAGTTGGGAAGCAAACCAACCATGCAACCACACCAATACCTTCAAATGAGAGTTGGCAGAAGAACCAGAGAGGTAGCTCTTGAGGTGAGGGGGTGGGGTTCAAAAGGGCCACATTAAGGAGACAGAAATTCTTCAGTGATGTATTTCGTTCTGCAATGACTTTAAGTGAAAACGAACTTGTCATTTACTTTGTAAATGAATTCTTGTTGTTAATACAGATAAGTTGATTAGTTCATTGACTAAAGTGAATCAGTCTTCTCAAATTTTATTGATGTTTTTTCTTTTCTTTTTTCCTCTTACACAATAAACTATCATTGAAAAATATCTCAATTTTAACTTTTACAATTCATATTGTATCTTAATTATATCATTGTTCCCAACATCATCAGTTATAATATTTCCTTGGAAACTTTAGCAATATGTCAGACTTCTTGAGATTCAACTTACAAGCTTCCCCTTCCATTCTCTCCCTTCTTTTCAATCACTCTCTTTTGTGAAGTGTTCAGTGTTATAAGATAACTGAAAAACCTCCTAGTAAGTAGGGGAAAAAAAAGGACGGCCTTAATGAAACAAAAATGCAAATATATATATATATATATATATATATATATATATATATAAATATATATATATGTATATACTCAGGGCACTGTGTGTTAGAATAGTTTTATTGAAGCAATAATATAGTTTCAAAAATGACTTTTCAAATTTTAAAATCAATAATATTTGTCATTCCTACTTCTTAAAAACAATTTCTTTTTCTTGGCATTGTTTAAGAATTATTATTATTTTTTTTTTCCCCTTGAACATAATCTATGAATCATTTTATTTTCCTTGTTCATAATCTATAAATTATTTTATATTCTCTGTTCATAAACATTAAAAGTATAACAATAATCGTTATATATATATTTTTCATTTTTAATACCCCCCCCCCCACCAAAATAAATGGAATAAAGAAATATGTTTTGTGATATAGCAAAAGTTTCTCAAACTTCAGATAAACTATTTTATGAATAAAAGTGAAAAAAAGGGAAAATTCTATTTTGTCCACTAAAACATAGTAGACCTGTAAATAAAGCGATAGAGAAATATTTACAACTACTGTTGGTATCTGGTTAATTTTTTTCACAAGTTTATTTTATAAAGGGCTGTTTTCAGGAACGACTTCTCTTCAAACTGATATTTGAAAATAAAATGTTCGTAAATTATAGTAAAATCTATATTTTGAGTTATTTTTAAAACATGTAGATTTATAAATATCTAAGAGAAATATACAGAGGTGTAAGCATGGCTTTGTGGTTGAGAAGTTTGCTTCCTAACCATGAGGTTTTAGGTTCAGTCCCATCACATGGAACCTTGGGGTAATGTCATCTACTATAGCTCTGTGCTGACCAAATCCATATGAATTGATTTGGTAGTTTGGTAGATATACAGTAAAAGAGGACCATTGTGTGTGTGTGTGTGTACGTGTGTGTGTGTGTGTGTGTGTGTGCATGCATATTTGTCTGCTTGTTTTGACATCAGTTGATAGTTATTTGTGAAGGAGTGTTACTGTCAAAGAAGTAGTATTCGTCAATTCTAATATTTTGCAAAAAACGTGTCCGGCCAGGTGGAAATTCCAGTTTGCTTGGGAACAGGTAAGGGCAACTAGCCATAGAAAAATGTGCCTAAATAAATTCTGGCTGACCCATGTGAGCATGAAAAAGGTGCATGCTAAAACGACAATGACGATGTCTGTGTGTGCTTGTGTATAACATGCACGAGTGTTTGCATTTGTGATTGTTTCTATGAAAGCGAAGCAGCAGGTGTTGTCAATAAATCCCCCGAAGAATTCATGCCTTTGAAGCAGTATTGATTAAGAGGAATAAATGCTCCCTTACTTGAAAAACAGGTAAGGGCATCTGGCTGTAAAACAATGCCACAAATAGAATGTTCATTCAACATGGCTAACTATAGAGATACAGGAACAAAACTAACAAAGGAATGCATACATCTCTCTCTATATATATCTATTTATCTATCTATCTATCTATGTCTATGTATCTATCTCTTTCCCTTTATACATGTTCTCTCTCACTATATATGCATGTGTGCAAGTATGTATATATATATGTGTATATATGTGTGTGTATGTGAATGTGCATACATGTGTTAGTGAGCATGCTTTTGGGTGTGTGTGTGTTCTTTTTTTAGATATGTGATTGCATGTGTGAGAGTGTAATGGTATGTGTTGTTGTTAGTTTCCCCTGGCAACCAAAAGTGCAGATACTTTGTACCTTCGAAGTCATATGGAAGAAGTGATCTCTTTAACACAGGCTGTAAAAGAATGCCTCAAGTAGTACTCAGCCAGTTTGTGTAAGTGTGGCAAAACAGACAGGAAGCAAATAAACAAATATGTGCGCGCGCATGTGTGTGTGAGTGTGATATGATCAATGTTTTAACATCTACTTTTCCAGATAGATACATACTTTTCCATGCCTACATATGTCAAATGGAACTTGTTGAGGCAGATTTTCTACAACAGGGTGCCTCACCTGTCACCAACCCTTACCTGTTTCCAAGTAAGGTGATATTTCCATGAAAATTTGCTAATAAAAGTCAACACTTTTATGACAATGATACTTGTTTACAACTATCATGTAATGTCAAAGCAAGGACACAGTTAACATGCACACATACAGATACACATGCACACACACATGCTCACACACACACATACATGACGGGTTTCTTTCAGTTTCCCTCTGCCAAATTCACTCACAAGGCCTTGGTTAACCTGACACTATTGTAGAAGATAATTACCCAAGAAGACAAGAAGTACGACTAAACCTGGAAATATACAGTTAACATGTGAACTTCTTACCACACAGCCACACCTGTACCTATATATATGTATATATATATATCGATATATATATATATATATATATATATATATATATATTATATATATATATATATATATAAAGCTGAAGTTGTCTGTGTATGGCAGGTTTGGTAGCCTTCAACTAACACTATCTCCTCCAAGACCCTGCAGCGCAAGTTGACCAAAATTGAAAGTATGATAGAAGAAGGGTTGCTCTTCCTTCCGTAGAAGAAAAAATTCAAATCGGATCATGTGAACACCAAAAACTATTTACATCAAAAAAGTGCTTTTTTTCTATGAAAATCCTTATTTTTTTACGATTTTTTTTACTGCTGTGTCACCATTTTTTCGGTGTATTTGAACCAGAAAAATGTTCACTTAAAGAGAATAACAAGCTACATAATGCAAAATTTTTACCATTCAAAAATTCTAATTCTAAAGGGTCGAAACAAACCCGAGCAATGCCGGGTGATACTGCAAGTATGTATATATATATATAATATATATATATATATATAAAGCTGAAGTTGTCTGTGTATGGCAGGTTTGGTAGCCTTCAACTAACACTATCTCCTCCAAGACCCTGCAGCGCAAGTTGACCAAAATTGAAAGTATGATAGAAGAAGGGTTGCTCTTCCTTCCGTAGAAGAAAAAATTCAAATCGGATCATGTGAACACCAAAAACTATTTACATCAAAAAAGTGCTTTTTTTCTATGAAAATCCTTATTTTTTTACGATTTTTTTTACTGCTGTGTCACCATTTTTTCGGTGTATTTGAACCAGAAAAATGTTCACTTAAAGAGAATAACAAGCTACATAATGCAAAATTTTTACCATTCAAAAATTCTAATTCTAAAGGGTCGAAACAAACCCGAGCAATGCCGGGTGATACTGCAAGTATGTATATATATATATATATATATGTTTATGTTTCTTTACCACAGAACCTGATGTTTCAACTCCCTTTTTTTAGAGTGGATGCTTGTCATTATTACAAGTGAGATTTAAACATATTGTTAAAAAAAAGTGGTGCAAAAAGGCAGTTTGAAATAGAAGGGACCAGAACAAGAGAAAAAGAAGATAAAAGGGGTGGGTGGAGAAGAAGGACGAAGGGGAAAATGTCAAAGAAGATGGGAATGAAAGAGGAAGGGAAACTGGAGGAAGAAAATATGGTAGGGAGTTTATGAAAACAAGAAAGCAGAAGGGTTGGAGACTGAACAAAAGAGACCTAGTACCCAGGAAATGTAAGAAGACAAACCATTTCCTTTAGAATTACTTGATTTTCGTTTTTTAACATCTCACAGTGTCCTTTATCATTGTCTGTCTTTCTTTGCAATGTCTTATAAATCTCTTTGAATATCCAGCTATCACCACCTTCCTCCACCTTCCTCTCTCTCTTTCTATCTTTTCATCCACTTCAACCTCCCTCCCCCCACTCTCAAGCCTCAATCTCCTTCACATCTTTCTCCTCTCACTCAAGCTTTCTTGTATCTCATGCTTCATTTTATGCCATCTTCTGTTATTTCTTTCCTCTCATCTACCTACTATATTCTATATCTAAATCAATATTATTATTTTATGCTACAGTGCACACTGGACCACTCTTGGACAGCTTCAGCAGCATGTCACTTTTTTTTTTGCTTTTGCAAGCCCATAACTTGACCCCACCCACCCCACCCCCAGTTTCTGAGAAAGAGGAAAGAACTGATCCTGGTAATTATCAACCCAAGTAGATAACAGACATTAGCAATCTCATTAGCATTTGAACTTAACAGAGCAGCAAACCTAAAGAAATATCACAAGGCAAAGAAGTCTCTGCAAATTTTGATTCTACTCCATTACAAATATAAAATCAAATCAGTGGGAATGCAGGGTAATTATAGTTGCCTGGCGAAGAAGCTTGCTTTGCAACCATGTGATATCAGGTTCAATTCCATGGTACAACAACTTGAGTGTCTGTTACTATAGCCCCAGATTGACCAATATCTATATTTTTTTTTGCTACCCACAAGGGGCTAAACAGAGAGGGGACAAACAAGGACAGACAAACGGATTAAGTCGATTATATCAACCCCAGTGCATAAATGGTACTTATTTAATCAACCCTGAAAGGATGAAAGGCAAAGTCGACCTTGGCAGAATTTGAACTCAGAACGTAGCGGCAGACGAAATATTCCTCACTCAAAATTCGTTGGTAGGAGCTCCAGGACACACCAGTCATGTCAACAAGTTTGTCAATTGTTCAGTGATGGTCTTCCAAGATCAGTTCATGAATTTTCATGATGTTTTTATTCATTTGGGCTGTCACTGGTCACCCTGAACAAGACTGGTTTTCAAGTGACAAGTGACCATTCCTGAAGTATGAAAACCACTTGTAAACTTTTGTTTTTCTCGTGGCAATGTCCTTGTAAACTGTTTGAAGCATGAGAACTGTTTCGGTCACTGTTTTTCCCCAACAGAAAACAATTTCACAGAAGCATGCTGTTTTTTTTTCAGCCATCGCAAAAATTGACAAACAGGGGAGAAGCACTGCAAAACAAAGATGCACCACATGGCAGTACAACCTAACCTGATGGTGTCATTGGGCAGACTTATGCCTGAGGATTGCATCAAGTGGCTTCTAGTGGCAGAAGCCCAAACTACAACGGGTTTGTCCCACAGAGAATGTTTTCAATTAATTTTGGATAAGCAGACGTTAAACGATGATGATGATGATATAGTTATGCATGTATGCAAATATATACATACATATGAACATGTGTGTGTGTATATATATATATACATATGTGTGTGTTTGTATGAATGTGTGCTTATGAGTATACACACACACACACACACACACATACATGTGTGTACAAAAACATTTAAGTCAATAAATATATAAATATATAAATGTGTGTTTGTGTATGCATGTATATGTGTAAATACATGTACATATATGCATACATATACATACGTAGGCACACATTTACATACATATTAATACATACACATATATGTATAATATATATGCACATACACACACATATATATATATATAAGCACACTCTCAGGATTTATTATACTGATACCAGTAATACCAACGGCAAAGATGTGCGCTGCTGATAACCTTTATGTGAAAGATGAAACATTTGGATTGGATGAAACCATTAAGTGATTATGGCATTCGTTTCCCTCATTTTTCAAGAACCATGTCCAAGAAACAGAAAAAGGGTGCAGAAGGATAAGCATTGTAGGGGCCACCCATTTTAATCATAAACATATACACATGTGTGCTTGCTTGTGTATATATATATATATATATATATATATATAAACATACACACATATGCATACACACATATATACACACATACATCTTCACATTACGCACAGACATGCACATCCACAGAACCTATGTCTTAAAAGATTAAACATTACAGTTGATTTTTTTTTTTCCGTTCAGTTCTACATATCTACTTTACACTTTACATTGAAATACACAAAAATCTAAACGCATTCTACACAAATATCATTTTCCTCATAGAGCAGACAATATCTTGCCAGCTATGACAGGCCCTATACCACTTGAAGATCATTCAGAATAATAATAGAGAGTAATGTAACTTTTTGCAGTAAGAACATACATTAGCATTGGACACATTACGTTAATGTACATTTTCAATAGGAATCTATTGAAAATAACTTATTGATTTTCAATGTTATTTTGTCTGCTTATAATCTTCTAAATATTTTATATATATATATGTATATATATATATGCATGTATGTATTCTACTACTGATTTTTTTCTTTTTTTTTCTTCTTCTTTTTCTCCTTCTTCTTCATCTTTATCCGTAACTTTTCTCTTCCTTAATATGTTTTAAGAAAGTTACAGATTTATATACTTTGGCCTTTTCAAAAACATATGTCCTGCAGCTAGTTTTTGTTTCATTTTTGTTCATCATAAAATATTACAAGAAAGAAAAAAAAAACATATAAATATATAAATAATAAATAAAAATAATAAATGAAAATTATGTTCCTTTGAATTTTTCCACTTTTTTATTATTTATTTTAAAATGATATGAAGCTAAGTAAAATGCTTACAACTTCTACAAACAAATTTGATGTTTCTCTCATATTAAATAATGAGATGATCTAAAAATCAACATTTATTTTTAAAGAAATCTTTCATACAATGCAAAACCTTTTCTACATAAAAACATCTTTAATCTATTTTTTAAAAAAATGTATTTTTTTCAAGCTTATGCACATGTGTGTGTGTGTGTGTGTGTGTGTGTGTGTGTGTGTGTGTGTGTGTGTGTGTGTGTGTGTGAGTGTATGTGTGTGTGTGCCTGATATTGTGATGTGTGGGTGGATGTGTGTATACACTTATATACATATATGTATATATATGTATGCATGCAAACACAGATATATAGTGGTTGGTATGGATTTATATATACATATGTATGTGTGCATATATA